>NC_092874.1:189231452-189291452 GCF_028372415.1 Notamacropus eugenii | reverse complement strand
GGATAATGCAATTTTTATTTAGTTTTCCACTAATGCACACAATGCCATTTTGAAATTCTGGACATAGTTTCCCCCAATTTCAATTGCTCTTGCTAGCTGAGCATTTATCAGCTACCTGATTAGAATTTGTTTCCACACAAACCATTGATCATCAGCCTATTACTAGGCAAATGACAGTTAATTACCCACTACATTAACCACTGGGACCTGAGACCTGCTTCTGCTGCCATCAGTCAACATGATAAATGTGGCAAGTTCAGTAATGCATGGCCAGCCCTGAGCTGCCTGCTATAGTGTGAACAACCCTCAATCTCACTTCCAGGCCCAGGAAAATCTATGGCAATCTGCATAATTACAAGCTCTGGGTTAATAACAGACAAATGATTTGTTGCATCTAAACAAAGTCCTTGGAATGGGCCTAGTCTCTGGTGACTGCCTGTGCTGTTCTGCCACGAGTGTACTTTCTAGTACATTGTGCACAAAACAGATCTCTGACGTTCTTAGCCTTCCAATTTGTTGCCCTCCAATTTATGGATTCTGCATATGTGATTTTTAATCATTAAAGGCCTCTTGAAGCAATATTATCTTAATTATTCTCTGCTGTAACTAGGGAATTAGGCTTCAGATAAAATTTTCTTCTCCGGCACACTCTCCCTGCCTCGCTGGAGGCTCCATCACTTCTCATCTACACCTGGAGTCTGAAATCCTAATGATAAATTATTGCCCCTTTTCCTAAGAGGGCGAACCTTACAAGGGAACATTTTACTGAACTGTCAGCTCACAGGCTGAGTGCAGAGATGTGGAAATCTGATCTAATTTACTGCAAAACGATGCATTTGTTAGACTTTTCCCTCAGTTTTGTCCAAGGATCAAGAGATCATTCAGTAGCCACCTTCATGGGCTTCTTTTTCAGTGAAGCATGCCTAAGGTTCTCCATACACGGTCTTCTGGGAAAGTAAATGGAGAGAGAGAGAGAAACTGACTGAGGGAGGGAAGGAAAGAGGGAGGGAAGAAGGAGGAGAGACTAATAAATGTACAATTTTGTCAACTCTTCTGAGGATTCCATGATGGCAGAAAAATTAGGCAAATTTTATTTTTATAGAGGACCAAGTGATCTTCCAAGCTGTAGGAGCTGGGGCAAGTCATTTAATCTATTTGCCTCAACTTCCTCAACTCTAAAATGTGAATAATAACAGCACCTACCTTGCAGGGTAGTTTTTAGGATCAAATGAGATAATATTTGAAAAGAACTTAGCCCAGTGCCTAGCGTGTAAAAGGCAACATAGAAATGTTAATTCCCTTCCCCTCCCATTAAACCATATTCCAGATCTGTATTATTTTTCCCCCTTCTAAACAATGAAAACCAAGGGAAAGTGTTGGCAATTATTCAGTTTTTCACATTATAAATACAAGATGTGAAGTATCCGTAGTATTCCAGGTGTGACAACCTCTCCCACCCAGCTCAACCTGTCAACTAACTTCGTAGATAAATCGTAGGAAGATGCCTGGAATTAAATGCTTTTCCCAAAGTCACACAGCTTATAAGTGTCACAAAAGGGATTTGAAACCAAGCCCTGTACATCAGCCTTTGGACGACACTACCTCTCTTAGACTATCGATGCTCAACTCAAATAATTCTCCTTTAAGAATCATCCATTTTTGAGACTCACTTACCTGGGTTGTTTATGCTAACCAAATGAAAGTGGATAACTTCCAAGTCTCCCTTTTTGTTAGCTTAAGGATCTTTACAAATCCTGGATATCTTCAAACAAGATTCAAACCAACAATCCTACCTCATGCTATGTAAATAAACACTATCACACCAAATGAACAGTCTGAAAACTTTGGCCTAAATTCCTACAACAGGGCATTTTATGATCTTTTTAAAAGGAAAAAAGAAACTCGGGTGGGGGTGATCTGTTTTGTTCATTTAAGAAGTCCCAATAACTTTTATTCTAGAATGGCAGGGGGATACCACTACTCTCGCAACGTCACAGGTTGAATGTTATCACCTATTTAACTTGCCAGAAGTTGCCAAATCAATAGCAGCCTTTAGCTTCTCTTTTAGAAGTACTATGAAATTTAGGCTTGGGGTGGAAAAGTGACAGGAGTTCCTTGTTCAGGCACTGCATGCACCTTAGCATCTTTTAGTGGTTGCCAGAATCCAAAGACAGGCTGTATCACATTCCTTCCAACATCATTCACTCCTACGCTCAGCTTTTGTCACAATTTCTACAATTTAAAAGTGCAAGTTAGCTTTTCGTTTGTTTTTACAAGATGTAAAATATTCCCGTACTGTAGAGAATAGAGAACAATAATTTGCTGTTTTGGTTAGCACAGCAACAATTGGGAAGGCAAGGACTTCTGCACATTCTGTACAATACAGATTATTATGGGTTCTCAATACATATCAAAATATCTCTGCAGACTAGGAACAGATCAAGTGAAGTAAACTTTATAGATGGCTATGATATGTGTCACTAAAATTCCACTGGGAGGTTAAGGATAAAGGAAAGATTCAAAATATGATGTAATATGTAAAACTGTATTTTCTTTGCTACATGACATTGGCGGGGAAAAAGTATTTACACTGTAGTGGTACTTTGCAATAGCACCAGATGTTTCTACAGACTTCTTAGCCTTATCACTAGCACAATTTACTAAATCAAGTCCTTGAAAATTGATGGGAAATAATACTTGAAATACAATTATGGAAGGAAAGTATAAATATGTACTTTGTCAACATTAAATCTCAAAAGACATCAAATTTGTCTTTAGTGAACTCCAGACGTCCTAACTTAAATTTATGGCAGGGCTGCCTATGTACCCCTAAAGTAATCTCTGCGTAATGTGCTTCACAGAACAGCTGTCTATAAAAGTAGAGATGAGTAGAGGGCTTATTTGTTTTCTAGAGATACAAAAATATAAGCATTTCAGTTGAATGCCTCTAACTTTTGACAGTCTGATGCTAGCGCCCTTCGAGGCATTACAATGACTGAATATTTTCATAGAAGTGAGAAAAGGGTCATTTGCTTTTTTGCTTGTTGTGAATATACTTCATACACTTGCCAATTTCACTCTTCAGAATAAGAGCAGAGTAGAAAAGTAGATAAAGGAAAAAAATGAAAAATGCTCTAGTGCTGTCAAAGTTCTACTACTAAAAAAAATGATGAAACCTCATGTGTCACTTCCCCACTCAATCTTATCCATGATAATCAGATTATGTCAATTTTTGATGAAAAAGCCATGCTCTCAAAGCATATACATGTCCAAAATGCCAAAATGTTGTTTATTGTTGAATAAGTATCTCATTTTTGAACAATATGCTATCACACTTATGATATTTGTATATACAAAGTATACTTTTACCTAACACATGGATTAGTAAATTAATTTCATGTGAATTTTATCATAGCTACAATGAACCGGAGGAGACTGCTATTTAAAGAATCCACGAGAGTGGCATAGTTTCTATTGAAAATGAATTTTATAAATAAATAATTCTTTTATATAATCATTCCAAATATATTTTAAGTTTACTCTTTCCATAAAGCTGAATATACTTGTACAGGCCTAAATAAGTCATGTCTATGTGTGGTTCATTTTTTTCATTTCCAAAAGCAAATTACACTCAGACATTAGCATAGGAAAATATTTAAAAATAGACATTCTGTGTTCATACCATATGTAGATTTAGTGTCTCTTAGTGTCATTCAGCAAACTACTTTAAATGGCATTTTTTTCCAGTCAGATCCCCTTGACTGGATCCTTGTTGCTTTCATATACTGTCCTTTTCTCAGTCTCCACATATAGATTACAATCTATAATTCCACTTTTCTTCAATAATTTCACCCCCTTGCATACATTCTTTTTCTCTTACCCACTTCATGCAATTATCCTTAATAACTTAATCCTATCCTATTCTGGTTTCATATCCCATCCTCCTGTAGAGCCCTGACTAACAGGTGAACTACAATGTGATGCTGAAAGGAGGTCATCAAACCGTGCTGATCAGGATCACTACAAAGTCATGCAGGGGGGTCACTAATGCATTTAAAGTTCTTCACAACCTGCCCCTTCCTACCTTTTAACTCTTCTCATACTTCACACTACTGGCCTGCTTGCTCATGCATGACACGCACTTTCCTTCCCCTTGCTTTGGCACTGCCTGTCTCTCAGGCCTGGAATGCTCTCTCTTTTCATCTCTCATTTCTGCCTCTTAGAATCCCTGGCTTACTTCAAGACTCAGCTCAAGTACATCTTTCAAGAAGTCTTTCCTGGTTCCCAGGACTGTTAGAGCTATCCTTTCTAAAGGTTACCTTCCATCTACTCTGTACCAATCTTGCACATACCAATTTATTTATTTGTTTTCTCCTCACCAGAGTGTAAACTCTTTGAGAGTACATTGGCTGTTTTTTGCCTTTCTGTGTGTCTCCAGCACTTAGGACAGTTCCTTGCATATAGTAAATAATAAATCTATGTCACCTGATTGAATAATTACCCTAGTTATTTCTTATGACTTATCACTCATTCTAATTTTAAACCTTCCTTTACCTCGAGTTCTCAATTCTAATCCCATCACATTGGCAAATGACCTCACCTGCTTTAGTAAAATTAAGGCTATCCTTCATCCCTCTCTACCGGAGTATGGGCATATCCTCAAGACTCTAACCTCAGTCTTCCTTCTTTTAATGATCCATGTTTTGTACCTTGGAATTCTCCTTCACTCTAAATGCTTTAATATTTATCTATATTGAATACTTCTATATCCCCATTTCTCGCAAGCTCCAGTTCCAAATATTACCTTCCTTTTGGGCATTTCCACCTTGAAATTTATCCACACTACTCCTAAACTCATTTTTCCCCTCTCTTTCCCCCTAAAAATCAAAATCTACCTCTCCTCTTTATTTCTACTGACTATCCTCCCAACTACCCAGACTTGACCCTAGAAGTCACTTTTAACTTTGTTTTCTCCTTCACTCCTCAAAACTGATTATATTTTTGCAATCTCTTCCCCATTATTCCCATTCTCTCCATTCAAACACCCACTACCCTACCCTATTTTAGACTTTCATTTCCTCCGTATTGCCTATAGACTATTGTGGTAATTATCTCTTAACTATTTCCCCTGTATCTTGTCTTCTTTTGCAAAGAGTAGGTGCTTAATGTCTACTGAAATGAATTTCAAGTAATTTTATATACAGTACATCTATTTGAGCTCCTACTCCACAATCTATTCTTGATATGAAGATGACTGAGTTCTAGAGAACTGTGCCTATAAACCAAAAATTCTCACAGGTCCCATCAAAACAGAAAGGATGACAATGCCTGTTGAGTGAGGATTAGTCAAGTTAAGTTCTGAGAAGCTGATCACCCAAATGATGGCCACTAGGAGATAATTTTTTTTTGGCCACAGCAACTCATGAAGATTATCTATTAATGGTTTCAATGTGCACTAGTGAAGAGACTAAATAAACCAAAAAAATTATAGTTCTCTAGATGTAGCACATATAACTAGGAGAGGCCATCTCTCAAAACGTTTCTATGTTTTTTTTTCCATCAGAAAGAAGCAGCAAAAATGGTTGAGTATACAAAATTAAAGGGGAAAGATAGGTAATTCTCTTAATTCCAATAACTTCTTGTATACTCCTCTCTCAAGCAATCTTGCACTTAACAATTTTGTATATTTGCCTTTGCTCATTTAACATTTATGCAGCAGATAGATATTTGCATATGTGTTTGTTGTCCCTTTCATTAGAAGATAAGCTTATTTCTGAAAGTGGATTGTTTCAGTCATTAAATTTGTATCCATAGCACCTACTAGGAATTGCCTGGAACATATGTGAGTTTAATAAATACCTGCTGATTGATTGATAGCATAAGGATAATTACAAAGTTGGGAGTGCTAGAAATAGATCCAGACTTAGACACCATATTAATTTCCATTATGGTTTACAGCACTGGAAGGATAAAACTATATATCCCAATAGAACCTTACAAAGAAGAAAGTTGTTCTTCCTCAACCACATGTGCCTATTTAATGATTTCTTACATATACCGTAAAAGACCACAGGTTTTCCAAATTTGTGTTCATTAGGGACAACTTGCCTGCTACTTTTCCATGTCTACCTTTTTTTTTTTTTTTTTACTAGATCACATATACCTAGTGCTTCTCATGTACTAAGTGCTTATAAATTCTTATTGACTGACTGACTTTAAGATTCAACTACTGATCACAGGAACACAAACTTAGATTATTTTGCTTTTAAGAGGTGACCATTATACATCAGTGTCCAAGATGCACAAAGAACAATAAAATTCATCCTAATTTAGAATTATTCTTCCATTGATGTGATGTTTAGGCACTGACCTCTGACAGTTGGCAACCCAAACATGCCTTCCCTTTCTAGAATGCTTGTGAATATAAATCTTCCAAAGAGGATCTATAAAAACAGTGAAAACCTTTCTCTAGATCTTTTAACATTTGGGGGTGCCATACCCCTCTTTAAGCCACTTTCACTTAAGTCATCTTTGCCAATATGTAGCTGCCTTCTAATTCCCACCATATGACTTTCCAGTACTTTTTAGGCCAGTCACAATTTTGATTCTTTATAGGTTGAGTATATGGCTATTAATCACAGACTATCACAGGGAGATTATTGTCATGAAAAAAAAGAGTCTGGCTATCAAAGCCCTTCTTATTCAATTCTCTTCCAGGTTTATTGTTCATCTACAGGCAGCTAGGCAGCTTGGTGGACTGAGCGCTGAACCTGGAATCACAAAGACCAGAAAGTAACAGTGGGAGTAGTTACTTCATTTAAGAGTTACTATAGAAATAAGTTTCTACTTCATCGAAATTCTCATATTAAAAATATATTACGATCTGAGATATTTTATTCTACATGTCTTGATGGCTTTGATTTTATATATATATATATATGTATATATATACATATATAATGTGTGTGTGTATATATATATGCATACATATATATATCCCATGAAAGGTAGCAATTATTACATAAACATACAGTGTTAAATTAAGTAAATGCCTATTTTCTGTTTGTTCCCTATATCACTTAGTTTGTCACATGGCAAAAATGATGAATAATTGATAGATAGCTTGTTCATTCCAATACTATCCCTATGATATCAAGGGAAAGTGGGGGAATGGCTCCAGTATGTTGAGTAGAACTCTTATGGTGAATTTACAAGAGAACATCGGTAATATTCACATAGGACAGCCAGGCACATATAGGCTGCAATCAGCATCAGAAGGAATATCCATACTGATGAAACTGCAAATCCATTTGAGTATTATACTTAACATAACAGTGAACATATATTAAGTAGTCAACAAGACTAGTAAACAAAGAGAGATATTTAAATAATCAAGAACATGTTTCATAAGGTTGAGAAATTAACAACTTAACCTTCAACCCAATTTCCTATCCATCTACCTCCTCCACTCTATTTCAAAGATAATGCATGATGCTGCAAGTAGACCCCAAACCATGCTGATAGAGTCCACTACATATTTATGTTAACCAATGTTGGCTGACTAGCAGAGCGCCCCCGTAACAGTTATTCCAAACCTTTCTCACAGTTATTCAAGTGTTTGTCCTTATGCCCGCCACCACTAAACTGAAACCTCCTTGGAAGGAGCACCAATGCTTGTTTACCTTGCTATCCCCTTAGCTTCTTCAATTATACTTCCCATTTAGTATGCAACTGATAATCTTGGTCAATGGACACTGAACCGTTTTCATTTTAAAATAAGATTAAACATCAGTATTGAAAAGTACATGGTCACTTTTAATCTATATACTAACTATAAGAACCTTATGTGAAACTCACAATTATCTGTAAGGTAAAAAGTCTGATCATCTTCATTTTATGGATAAGGAAACAAAGCATCTAAAACTAAAGAGTTTTTAACTTGACAAATCTCACAGACAGTCTGACAGCTAGGATGTGAATTCAGTGCTTTTTTAAGCACTGAAAGAAAGAGAAAAGAAGGAAGAAAGAGTGAGAAAAGAAGGATGGAAGAGGAGGGGAGGATAAAAAGGAAGAAAAAGAGAAAATGAATTTTTGAGCATCTACTTTGGAAGTGTTATTAAGTTAAGCAACCTGTACCATTGTTTTTAATAGCCATAATCCTCATGCTGTTTTATATGCTTCTAATATACTATTATATTTTAAAACATGATGTAATCAATGCCATTCCCTCCACTGGAAAATATTTCTATAATTCCATATTCATTTGTTATTTATATTCTCTCTGACCTACTTATAGAAGTTTTATTGATATTTTGTTTGCATATATAAACATATATAGATTATACCCACTTCATGAGAGATGTCTTAGAATAAGGTAAAACAATTAAGCAAAACTAAAAAAAACAGTAACCTCACCTGAAAGTTCATATAACATCCCCTATCGGTAGCAGTCCCATCATTCTATTTTAAAAGTATTTTAAATGAAAAATAGTCTATTTTTTCTCCCTGTTACCTCCTATCCCATTGAAAAAGGAGAAAAAAACCCCAAAATATTTGCAACAGACAGACAACATCAAGCACTGGTCACATACAAAATATATCTCATTTTGCACCCTAAATCCATCACCAGTCAGGTAAATATATATTTCATCATCAATCCTTTGAAATACTGGATGGTAATTGTATTGATCAAAAATCTTGTAGCTTTCGAAGTCATTTGTTTTTATGGTGTTGTTATTATGTGAAGTTGTTCTCCTGGTTCAGCTTATTTCATTCTTCATCATTTAGAAATCTTCAAAATTGTTCATTTTTTATAATACTGGTGTTATTGTTTAATTTGTTGTCTTGATTATTTTATTCTGTATCAGTTCGCACAAGTCTTTCCATTTTTTTGAAACCATCTCTTTCCCCATTTCTGACAGTACAATAGCACCCCATTACATATATAAGCAACAACTTAGGCATCACTGAATTGATGAGTATCCCTTTAATCTCCAGTTTTTCTTTTTTCCCACCACAAAAAAAGCTGGTATACATATCTTTTTTCAAATAGGACCTTTTCCTCTTTCTTTGATTTCTTTTGTCTATATTTCAAGCATAGGTACAGATGGGTCAGATGACATGCTCTAGTAATATTTACACGTTTAGTAAAATTTTGTTTATAATTCTAAATTGCTTTCCAGAATGGTTCACAGGTCGACCAGAAGAACAACAATGTGCTTGTTTCCCCATAACCCCTCTAACACGTATCATTTTTCTTTTTTTTGTCATCTTTGCCACTTTGATGGTTGTGAGGTAGAATATTAAAATTGCTTCAATTTGTATTTCTCTAATTACTAATGACTTGGAACAATTTTTTTTTTCATGTAGCTACAGATAGCCTGGGTTTTTTCATGTGCGTGCGTGTGTGTGTGTATTTTGAAAATGAGACCTCAGAGCAATTGCTAGCCAAATTTTGCTTTCCCTACCCCTTCTGTTTCCCTTGTGATCATAGCTTTACTGGGCTTATTTGTGCAAAACCTCTTGGGACCATCCCCACCCAATTGCACAACTGCATTTATATGGGAAGTAGAATTCAATATATTAGACCCTGCTTTGGTTATGCTTCATTGCTATTTAGACTTGCATCATAGCAACATACTATATATAATACCTGATATTTATAGAGCACTTTAAACTTCAAAAAGCAATTTATGAGCAACATCTCATTTGACAATAAACAATAAGTACTACAGATATTATTCTCCCCATTTCATGGATGAGAAACTGAGGCTCAGAGGGAGGTTAAGTGATTATTAACGGTTAGAGGCATCATTGTTATGTGATTTCAGGATTTTTTCCTGATTTCAAGATTAGTGATATTGCCCCTAAATTAATGATAATGCTTTGATATTTTAATTGGTTTTTTTTTTTTGCTACAGTTGAGAAAATTAAATTCACTGAAACATTTTTGGGAGACTAAGCAGTTAACAGACTTTTGTTAACACTAAGTGATTATTCATGTTCACAATAAGCAATCCAAGTGTAAGTCTAATTAATTCATTGGCACATAGTACCTTTATATAGGTAAACAACCCAACATTCCCTCACTTGTGCATATACATACATATGTATGTATACATGTACAGATACATGTATATACACATAGGTATGAATATACACATATATCTTATAATATATGTAAAATTATCTACACTAAGAACTGAAGTTGGAAAGCTAGCATGGTATAATAGAATGATGGATTATGGTCAGAAGACCCACATTCATTCAAGCCTGGCTCTTCCATAAAGTTACAGTATTCTCCTGTGAAAGAGTATCTTTAACCTATGCTTCCACATTGAACAAATGAGAATACATGTAAGAAAGGTGACATGGTACACAGAGTGCTATGCTTGGAATCAGGAAGACTTGAGTTCAGTCTGGCCTCAGACACTTCCTAGATGTGTGACTCTGGGCAAAGCATTTAACCTTTTCATTCTCAGTTTTCTTATCTATAAAATAATATAACACGTACCTTCCAAAGTTGCTGTGAGGATCAAGTCAAATAACATATATAAAGCACTCTGCAAATCAAAGCTTTATGAAAATGCTAGTTATTATTATTAATTTTTAAAAATTTACATTATGTCCTATGGTCTGAATTCATAATAATTATTTTAGAACAGAACTAACTCAGATGAATAGACTTGGGCAGTTAAAGGCACCCAGGGAATTTTGATGCATGCAGTTGGAGAGGGAGAATTTACTTCACTCCTAAGTGGACATGGATCTCAAAAGAATTCCCAGAAGGTAGCCATTAATCCAGGTTCAGTATAGATCTATTTTCTTCCAAGCCCTGAGATGCCTGTAACCTATTCCAGTTGATTTAAGAATCATAGAAATTTTAGAGCCAGAGAGGATCTTGGAGATATTCTAGTCAAATCTCCTCATCTTGACTGGTGGGGCAAGTCAATGAGAAGCGACTTGCCCAAGGTCTCTCAGGAATTTAACATCAGAGCCAAGTGATTCTTCTTTCTACCATGTCACAAAATCACATAGCCACCTTCAGTAGTCTCACAGCAACTAAAATGTGTACTGGGATTTTTATGATTCCACATAGGTATCCTGAAGCATAATCCACCATGATTTATCACATGACTCAGATAAAAGGGCAGAGATAATAAAAATACGCAAAGAAATGTTCCTAAACCTGAGTCCCATAAGTATTGTTTTTAATTAAAAAGAACAACTTTTGAATTTACCCAAAGCTTTGAGATCATAAGTTAGGGGTGAGGTCAAAGAGTAGTGGTAATGAAAGGGTAGAAAGAAAGCTAAATGCACATGTGTGTATGTGTGAGGAGGATGTGGTTTAGTACAAAGATGTTGCTTTAGAGTGATAGGCATTTTTGGCAGGAGGGTGGAGTCTGAAGCTACCTGCAAGGCTCCTTGCATTGTACTGGACTGGAGGTAAACAAAATTCTTTGAAGATATAAAATTACCCAGCATGTCAACCATGAATGGAAAGTGTTCTAGTTCTCTAAATATAGTTTTACCCCAATTAAGCTATTTCAAGACCTTAGTACATATTGCCTTCTGACTCTTTCACTAGTCTCCAATTTTCTTATTCTGTCTTTAGCCTAGGAGAAACAACCCCCAAGATTACTTAAATAGTCTTTGTTCCTCCACACAACTTTCAGCAGATATTTTACTCCTATGGGTCTAAGGAGAAAGGATTGATCTATTAGATATGTTTCTCTTGGCTGCTGATGTGGAGAAAGGTAAACCTGAGAGAATCAAGTGCAATTTAGGGGAACAAAATTTCACCCACCAGCTGCTGGTAAGAGGTATAATGGTGTTTCAACATTCTGCTTTCAATAGAACATTATGTATGCTCTTCCCAAACCTTTAGAGAAGCTATTACAATTGCTCCTGGCAAGCAGAGAAGCCTATTCAAGGGGGAGAGAGAAAAAAAATTAAATTGAATGTTTTATTTCCTCAAAACTATAGGTAGGAAAGGGGTAGCATTTCAGGACATATGCTAATGCTATCACAGTCAGGATCAACATTCAGAGATTCAAAAAAGAGAACGACAAATTTATGAAGCATAGTGATAGCTCTTCTGATAGATTAAAGAGGCAACATGAAGTAATGGAACGATCCTTGATCTTCCAGTCAGAAAACCTGAGTTCAAATCTAAGCTCTGACACTGTGTGACTGTGGGCAAGTTATTTGAACTCCATAGTCCCAAAAAGCCTTACTTGTCAGAAGACTGATACACACATTTTAATGGGAGAGTTTTGCAAACTTTAAAACTGCTTCACAAATATGAACTATGACTGTAATACTAAAATAAATCCTGAAAGTAGAGAATAGATGTAGCTAACAAAAATGGCTTTGTAGCTGGCACCTAAAGCAATAAGAAATTGAGGACGAAAGGAAATAAGATATAATGAAACATACATACGCCAGAAAATGTGATGTGTTAGAATGAGTTTTATTTTTTCTTTTAGAGATGGATATATTTGTTAATACTAAAAGCACTATATCCCCTGATTTTAAAATAACTATCATAAAGAGAAGATGGGATAAAAAGTTCATGATGACAAACTAAAAATGTATATCAGTTTTATATGTTTATAAACATCATGTGTTTACAGGTGATTGCAAAAAAAAATTAGCTACCGAACATCTTCCTTAACGTGACTGAACAAATCAATGGTAAAGAGACTTCTGTCAAAGTTGTTAAATGGTAAAGAACTGTTTCAGCTCCAGTAAAATGAATGTTAATTCAAATCTATTTTAAAGAGTTTTATGATAAAACTCATACAGCTCATCAAAAGATATACAGGACAAAAGGAGCTATTTTGCTTACTCCTTTCTCCACTTTTGAAAAGGAAAAAAAAAAATCCATGTAATTTCATAGAACAAAATACTGCCTTAAAGGTTCTCCTTCAACAAGAAGACTCTTATTATGTGAAAAATCATATAAAATTCCTTTATCAACATAACACCTACCTTTGCTCAGTGATCCTCTGATGATTAATATCAAGTAAGAAATAAAGCAGGAAAACATATATTCACCAAAGGTGCTTTCTACCATGATGTAAGGAATGAAGTACAGAGGACAATTACCTACAAAGATCAACCTCAACCACTTGCTCCTATTTGCAGATACCATGTTGATAAGACCTAGAACACTGAAGAAACCCCTAGATAAGATCCATCATCATTTGATAGTTTCTCCTACGTAATCAAACAAGACAAACTAAGTGGATGACAAATTCTATCGTATAAACCTTAACATGCAGTGGACAAACCATAAAGCTAGTTCATTGATACATGTATCTTGGACAGATACCATATATGGTCAATGAGTTGGTCCCAAATTTTAACAGGAGAGGAGCAAGTTGGATTGGTTTGAGAATATTGTACGATGAATTAAGAAAATCTTAATTTTTTTCCAGAAGCTTTTTTTTAAACAGCATACTTTCACTGGTGTTGCACACTCTGAATTGTAAAACCACTAAATTCACTTTGAGGGGCAGCCATTTGGCGAAGGAAAGGTGCTTGGATAAGCCCAAGCAGGCTGCAACATAGTATAAATAAAGAATTGAATATGATAAAGCCTTGTAAAGAAGTCACAGAGATGTATTACTGGGGGATAAAATGTTCTGTTCTGTTCACATAGCCAGCAAGGCATGACTGATAGGCAGCCTGTGTGTTCCAGTGATATTTTTGTATAGTTGAGATCTAGAGGACAGCCCCCAACACACAAGGTTGAAATCCTCCCTCTCACTAGACAATGTTAGAAGAAAATACACAAGAGGTGCACAGACGATGGGCAGATTTTTATGGGAAGTAATTCACTGACATCACTGGAGAGATTACCTGTATCAATGAAATCACAGATCCAAAAAAACATGTCTATGAAACTCCTAACTTATAAAATATATCCCCTACAATGATGTCTAGGAGCATGTGTATTCTTCAACATAAATCAATCAGAAAAACTTCAATTTTATAATAAAACTAAAAATTGCTTGCTGTACGCTATGTGCATAAGCAATTTTCTAGTAGTAATTACACAGACAAATTTCTAAAAGGAGAACATCAAAAGAGGTAGCTATGATTTAACTAATGGTGAGTGGCATAGTCAGTTTAGGGCCTCTTAGGAAATTTTGGTTGTTAAACACTTTTTCTAGCTATACCAAGTATTGTGAAAGTCACCCTTACTATATGTTTAAAAAGATGTTTAACTTATTCAGAATAAAAAATGACACTGGCATTTAGTTACTATTGGGTCACTATTATCACAATAGCATCATACGTAGGGAAAAAAACCTTCCCTCTAAACCACTGGAAAAATTCAAGTTACCTTCTTTATGGAAGTTGAAATAAGAACATGAAAGGTTAAAGTTTGGAGTAACCCTGTAGCCCTCAAGAACATCTAAAAATATTTCACCAGTTACAAAGTTTGAATTTAACAGGTTCTTTTTTATCTTTTACGTGTGAATGAATCTTTCAGAAAGCGAGGGTGGTTGCAGAATTGAACCTGGAGTCAGGAAGACGTGAGTTCAATTTTGGCCTCAGGCACTTAGTAGTTGTGGGACTCTGAGTAAGTCACTTACAGTTTATCTTCCTCAGTTTCCTCATCTGTAAAATGGGGATGATAATAGCATCTATGTCCAAGAGTTGTAGAGGATAAATTCATACAATATCTGTAAAGAATTTTACAAACCTTACAGTGTTTCACAAATGCCAGATGTTTTTAAGAATAAAAAATTTGAGTATTTAAAGGAGTAAACTCATCAAGATGAATAATTAAAAAGAGGTGAAAAAAAGTAGAAGAAATGACATTTGAGAATCTCGAAATTAAGTCCTATTTTCTGATTTATAAAAGACAAAGTGTAGTAGAGGTAGCAGGAACTAAAAATGATGACATATTTAATAGAAATCATACATACTGGATGGAAGAGATGACTTAAAAAAATCTGGACTAGTCTATGCAAAATAAAGTACTAACCTGCTAGTTACCTCTTCCTCTGTCAAAAATCCTGTCACCTGCTAAGGCAATAAAGTTGGGCAGTTTAAAGAAGGTACTGAAGCCTTAAGCTTCTTAATGTACCAAGAATCAATCCCATGAAAGCAAACAACTTTAAAAGGAGATGTATGCATTTAGGAAATCTCTCCACCCGCTTCCCCTGTCCTTCTCCCCTCACCCCCCCAATCCCCTTGCTTTGCTTGAGCTGGAGCTACTCTTCAAGTTTTCTCACCCTAATGACCCCTGAAGCAGCCCTGAGGGATTGCAAAACAAGGCCGTTACACAAG
Organism: Notamacropus eugenii; assembly: GCF_028372415.1. NCBI lineage: Eukaryota > Metazoa > Chordata > Mammalia > Diprotodontia > Macropodidae > Notamacropus > Notamacropus eugenii. Next base: position 189,276,146 of record NC_092874.1, on the reverse strand, counting down.
GCAGCTTGCTAATTGAGAAGTTGATCAGGGGTAGAGAAATCCTGCTTTACCACGTTAAGTGTCGAAATCAAGCATGACTAGATTGACGTCGCCAAATCACTGTCTGGGGGCCACTCCAAGCCAGGAGCAGCAGGGCTTTTCACACCTGATAGGCCCTCACTCTATCTACATCAAGTCACATTAAGAAAGGAATGTATTACCGCACTGCAGCCTGTGCCCCTTCAGAGCATTACTTGTACTGTTTAATTGCTGCTTCAGAGCTACCCCAAAGTGTCTGAGTGTTATAACCGTATTTTCTTTGTTTCTTCCGGTTACCACACCCTTCCCTGATTTCACCAACTTGATATATACAAGCTTTTTCATAGTTTTTGAGGGGGGTATGGTAGAGCATGTTAGAATTTTACAAATATTTTTCTTTGCGCTAGCCTGAATTACACACCCAATCCAAAAGAGAACCTGAAGATTCTTTAAAGATTAAAGAGAACAGATGTCAAATTCAAGTTGCTATATAGATGTGGAAAATGATTGTCAGTGGGGGAAAAAATTGTTAGCTACTGCTATGGACAAGTGCAGATGCACATGCTAAGAAAGGAGACATTTCATTTGCTGGAGCTCCCAGTCATGGAACTACTCCTAAAATCCATTGTGTTGCTATGTGACAGATGGCACAGTAGATATTACTGACAGTACAAACTGGCAAGCTTATACTACTTTGTATTTATCTAGAGTGTGTTTCTCACGAATTCACTACACTTAATATATGATGGTCTAAACAACACACACACACACACACACACACACACACACACACATACACACTTATAAGGGACTGTAATTAACTCCATTTTCTGGTTCCAACTCTATGGGACCTCAGGTCTGTCTTACCTCCAGAATGGGTATAACGTTACCTTGTCCTCTATGTTCCAGACATCAAGTGAATATACTTTTCGGTAAGTAATACACGTAACTGCTCTTTTGCATTCTATAGAGAAAGGTGTTATATAAGTACATTTTAAAACCCACCCTTCCATGAGAATTGGCAAGTCTTTATATTCTATAAATGGAGAAACTGAGACACAAAGATTATGTCACTCACCCAAGATCCCACAGTCAAGTATAGACACAGATGGGTCCATATCTTTAGGCACCTATGTTAGTGCTTGCTACAGATGAAATTTCTTCTCCTAACTTTATCTGATATCTTATAGAATAAAACTGGTAGGAAAAGTACAAAAAGAAAAAAAAAAGAATAATTTTTTACCTAACCAAAGATGACAGATGTAACCACACGGCTACATGAATTAATGGTCAAAACATGAACAAGTTATAATCTAAATTTACAGAGCAATATCTGTCATGCTTTATAATAAATAATTCAACATTATTTTTCTTCCAATTAAAGATGTAAAATCATATATGCACCCACCTTCCACCTCCACAGGCTTGAGCAACTGGAAAACATTACTGGTGGCTGGGTGGCTCAGTGAACTGAGTGCTGGCCTAGCCTCAGAAAGACCTGAGTTCCAATAACGCCTCAAATTCTTACTAGTTTTGTGACCCTGGGTAAGTCACTTAACCCTGTTTGCCTCAGTTTTCTCATCTGTAAAATGAGCTGGAAGAGGAAATGGTAAACAACTCCAAGTATCCTTGTGAAGAAAACCCCAAATGAGGTCACGAAAACGACAGAACTACAGACTTGAACATACATAAACAATAACATTTTCCATACTAAAGATATGTTTAACAAAAAAATAAGGAAAAAAATAACCAGAAAAAAATATTTGGCAAATGTCGTGCAAAAGTTACTTTGCTTCTTAAAAAAAAAAACCTTATTTCTATATGAATTTGTAAAAAATGGACAGAACGATCACTTTAGAATACACATATTATGCAGGTATAAGTAATCTCTACCCAGTTAAATTATAATTTAAAAATAGAAAGATACTAGATTATACTTTCTTGGCAATTGATGCATTCAATTTTCTTAATATCCATCCATCCAAAAAAAAAAAGAGAAATAACTTGATCTCTTATCTTATAAAATCTCACATAGTTTAAGCTTCAATATGAAATATACTATATATATATATAAGAAAACATACTCTGTAGAAACTAAAGTAAAATAATTTAGAAACTATTATAAAATCATTATTTCGGTTTAACAATCATGAAAGGGAAACTAGTCTTCTATGATGCAGTTTAAGAACAATCTATAAAGGACAGAAAAATTCAGTGAAAATATATTAAACCCTTTTTATGAGACATTACTTGATAGGGTGAATTCAGCATAAGGCACAGTATTCTTACACACTGTCCCGGATAGCTTAATTGCTAAAATACCCAGAGAGTTTGCCATTCTTACAAAAGGCAATATAGATTCTGAAAACAGCTACATTAAGACTCTTTTATGCTGAGATTCTCATATCACAATACAATTAAAATATTCCACACTTCATTTGATTAAATTATACCATTTCTATAACACATCATTACCCTGTTTCTATATTTTTTAGGTATCTCCTACGTAGATTAGAGAATAAAATAACTCACTTCTTTTGGTTCATAGCTCATCTTTTAATTATCCTGGGCTGTAGACAGCCTCAGAGTCAGACACACCTAAGAGGGACCCTATACTGGATGTGTGGCAAATGATCTGCAAGACAGTGGCTAATAGGCATTGGTAGAAGAAGTCTCCTTACTGGGTGTTCTACACCAATTAAACCAGAGATCTAGCCCATAATTTTTAAGTAAAAAGACTACTGATAATGACACAACTCTAGAGAAATGGTTCCAGATGACAGATACCTTTCTCACCTTGCCAGGTACCTGGAGATTCATTTAAAATTCCACCTCTTCTCTGAGCTGTTTCTCCATAACTCCAGTCAATATGACTGTCCTCTTCTAGCCATCACTCTCAAAACCCTGATGATTTGTAACTGCTTCTACTTTGTCACATTCAAGTAAGCTCCCTTTCCTTTACTACTTTCCCCCAATAAGATAAGTTCCTTGAGGGCAAGAATTGTATAAAGCCTTCTATTTCTTCTAAAGTATCTCATAATTACATCTTTATTTTTCTTAGCCATTAACCTGAAATTTAACATTTCCTTCAATTATGAGTGTAAGCAAATGACATTATTCTGAGAAGGAGCGGTTCAAAGGCTTCATCAGATTGCCAAAAGGATACATGACCCCAAAATGTTAAGACCTCCTGCTTTAAGTTGATACGGGTTCCCCGATTGCTTCTTTCGTAACTTTTATCTTCAGTATAAATGCAAGAATACAGATAAACATTTCTTTATCCAATGTGGCCAGGTGGGTAAATGAATTTTCATGTCTAAATGACAGAAGTACTGAGAAAAAGTTATTTCATGTCGTGGTTTGGAACATGAGATATTATGAGCTCAATGTCTAAAGAATTAAAATATAATGCCAGCTATCTTAATGGCACAGAAAAAATCCAACACTAATAAAGACTGTGATTTACAATTACAGGCTATGATAAATAGTTATGTTAAACCTACACTAATCCAAATTCTGATCTTTTCACTTTGTATATCAATTATTCCTTTTCTAAGTAGATTATGATAGATTTTAATATCTTTTATTTTTATATCATCTACTTTTTCAGGGGAAGAGTTAGTTGGCACAATGGATAGAGTACTGGGCTTGCAATCAGGAAGACTCATCTTCATGAGTTCAAATCTGGCCTCAGACACTTTACTAGGTGTGTGACCCTGGGCAAGACATTTAATCCTATTTGCCTAAGTTCCTCACCTGTAAAAATGAGCTGGAGAAGAATATGGCAAAAGGTTCCAGTATCTTTGGAAAGAAGTACCTAAAATGGGGTCATGAAGCATCAGACATGACTGAAACTTCACAACAGCAAAAACATTTCTGCATAATTCTTCCCTTTCTCTGTGAGAGAATATAAATGAGAGAATATAAATGAAAATTTAAAAAAGAGGAAGAGAAAAAAATTCAGCAAAATCAATCAACCTATAGAAAAATAATTTTCATATCACATACAGATTTCCACATAAGTGTATTTCACCTCTGCCAAAGGGAGGGAAATATTGTCTTTTAATTTCTCCTCTCTGGGGCCAAACTTAGCCAGTAATTTCACAACATTCAGTTTCTATTGTTTTGTGGTTGTTTCCATTTGCATTACTAGAGTCACTGTGTGCTGTTACTGACGCTCTTTAATTTATATTAATTCATGAAAATCTTTCTATGCTTCTCTATATTCATGACTCTCCCGATTTCTTAGCAGACCATTAATATTCCATTACCTTCATGTATCATAATTTGTTTAGCCATTCTCAGGTTGATAGGAATCTACTTTCTTTTTAGTTCTCTGCTACTCCAAAAGTGCTATAATTATATATTGTTATACTATAAATATATTATAAATATATTTATATATAAAATATTTATAATATATAATTATAATTTTGATTGAAATGAGCCTTTAATTTTTTGTCAAAGAATTTAGGATAATATGTCTAGCAGTAAAAACTCGAGATCAAAGGTTCAAAACATTCAAAATTGCTTTCTAGAATAGTTGCCCCAATTCACAGCTCTGAATCACTTCCCAATCTTCCCACAACTACACTAACTGAATATTCCTATATTTTATTATCTTTGTCAATACACTGGGTGTAAGGGTAAAATCTCAACTTTGCTATGATTTAAATGTCTTAGAATTAGGGATTTGGAACATTCTTTCATATAGTTTTAATAGTTTAGAATTCTACTTTTGAGAAGTATGTTCATTGCCTTTCACCACTTCTCTATTGGGGAATGCCTTTTATTCTTTTATATTTTGTAGCTGTCTATATAGCTTTAATATACAACAATTATCAGAGATATTTGATACAAAGGTCTCTCCTTCCCCAGGTTACCTTTTTATGTTCTTTTGCCAGGTATATTAGTTTTGTTTTTGCAAAAGCTTATAGATTTAATGTACATAAATTATCTTCTTATTTTTATAATTGCCTTTATCCCATGTTTGGCTAATAATTCACCTTTTACCCATATTTATGAAGAATATAAATTCTACTTCTTTTCTAATTTTTCATAACATTATCTTTAATAAATCAGTTCATGTATCCATTATGGATTTATTGTAGAATATAGTATGAAATGTTGGTTGAAGTAAATTTTTTGCCAGGTTGTTTTCCAATTTCTTCAGCATTTTATTATCAAATAGAGTTATTCCTAAATAATTTATGCTTTGGGATTTATTGAAGAATGGCATATTAAGTTCAATTATTTCTTACTCTTCCTTGTCTACTCTTTCATTGATGTACAATTCTATTTTTTAGTTCAGTACAAAAATGGTTTTGACTACTATTTTATAATATACTATGAAGTCTGGAAGCACAATTTCCCTTTCATTTTTTCTTTTATTCCCATGATATTCCAAAATCTTCTATTTCCTTAAAGGAATTTTATTATTATTTCATCTATTTCAATAAAGCATACCTTGTATGATGATTGATAATGTTGCTAAGTGTATAGATTTATTTTGGCATCATTGTCATTTTTGTTATACTAGCACAGTAAAGTCATGAACACTGAATAGTTCTTAAACTGTCTATGTTGTCTTATTTTTTCAGGAGTATGATGCAACTGAATTCACATAGATATTAGGTATACAGTTGTAGATGAACTTCCAAATACTTTTTGCATCGTGGGTTTATTTTATAGCTACTAACTCTGCCTTTGCTGATTCCCTAGGATTTTCTAAGTAACTCATCTTGTCAACAGCAAATCAGGATAGCTTTACTCCCCTTCATCTATCTTTTTGCCTTTAATGTCTTCTTTCTCATTCCCATTATTATTATTTCTAGAACTACATGAAATAATACTATGTAATACTATTATACTGCATACAGGTTGCCATCCTTCATTAACAGTTGTAAATCTGTACAGTTTTGGTTATATTGAAATAAGTCCTATTAGGTCATTAAAAGAAAGCACAAAATTGTAGTTTCACTTGAAATTACTAAAAAAAAAAATAAATCCAAAACATCCTACTATCCTTCAGACTCTGTTGTACTTGTATTACCATTACATTCAGATTGTTGTTGCTGCTGTGTTCGTCTTTCGTTGTCAAAGAAGACCATGTCATTAGAGAGGTGATGACATGCCTTGCACTTGACTTGGTTTTGAGTGAGGGAGGGCTGTGTAGGTCACCAGCCTCACTTCTCCTCCAGAGCCATCTGAATCCAGTGACCATATATTCATCAGGATGACTGGAGATGGCCCAGGATGCACTGGAAGACCCTGACCCCTTTAGGTCAAGGTCTATTCAAGTACTTACTCAGGGTGAGGTAACGCCCATTCAGTGAATAGGCCTGTTTAAGAAGTAGTCAGGGAATGGCCCCTTTAATGAGGACAAGAAAAATAACTACATCAGGCTGGGAGGGAAACAGCAACAGTTACTATTCATAATCACTCTTAGGCCAGGAGGGTCCAGTAAACAGCCCTTAAGTGGAGCTTGGGCAGGGGCCTAGTGCCCTCCAATCTATGGGCTTCAGAGTGCAATAGGTTTAAGGTTAAGGTTAAGATTTAAGGGAAGGGAAGTGAAGGGAAAGAAACAGAGAAATGTAGCTCAGTAAAGTCCAATTATTAAAGGTATGTGACTTTTCCAAAAGTACCATTAACTATAGTTTCAAGAAGCTTTTTTTGTTGGCTTATTTTTAAAACACTGATTATAAAATTAATAATCTATGTGACTTTAAGAACGCTTTATATTTTTTCTGGAACTTTTAAAGAAATTAATGTGACAGATACCTGAAATTTCTAATTTGTTTATAGGAATAATTATAGAGTTTTTGATACTATTATATTTTGTTGTTATTATAAATGTACATATATAATAACATCTTACATATAATAAAAATGTACAATAAAATTTTATTTCTTTTAAATAACTCTTAAAAGACAAGATCTGAACTAGAGAATATTGGAGCAGGAAAGAAATTTCTAAGTCATTTAGTTCAGAGCTGTCAAACTCAAGGCTTGCAGGCCTGATCCAGTCCACAATGCTCTCCAGTGTAGAGTGAACTGGAAATATTTAACAAAATAAAGCACAATAAAACAAATATTGTATTTTAAAACTAAGTTAATGTGCAACCTGCAAAGGTCCTTATGTACAGATTAGTGGCCCTCATTTCTATTTGAGTTTGATACCACTGATCAACTGAACCTTCTTGTTCTATAGAGGAGAAAGAGGAGGCTCCAGACATAGGTGACGATTTAATAAGTGTCATAACCCAGGATTCAAACTTAAATTTAGTGTCATAAATTTAGAGCTGGAAAGAACTTTAGAGGTCTAACTCCCAAATTTTACATTTGAATAAACTGATGTCAAATAACTGATTCAGGGTTATTCTTGCCATATTCCATTCCGTCTCTTTTTGAAAGAAGCACTGATGGTCAGTGGATCTAGACATTTTTGGTAAATGTGAAAACAATTAATATTTAGTGGGTCTGACTCTATTGATGAGCAACAAGTCAAATTTTCTGTGGTTGGTAGTGTTTAAAATTCACAGGTTTATGTTAGAGTAGCAGTTTAATAAATCAGAACTTACAGCCCAAAGAGACTAAAATTTGACTGGGAATATTTTTCCCTTTTCATACTGGTAATATGAGATTCAATAAATCTGAGGGAATTCACAGTACTACCTCATGCTTAAGTATAGAAATGACTAAAAGATCAGTATATCTGGTGATAGGAAAAACAACCAGAGCTAAGAGTACCACAGTAACGTCTTAACCAGATAGTTTTTATAAGCATAGGATAAGCAATTTTTCCACTTGTCACCCTTCAGTGCTTATTCCCCTACTGTACTGATGTGAGATGTCCACAGTAGAAACTCAATTAATACTTTTAGTCAATGTCCTAATTTATGACATAAACAGCTTGGGTTAGTCTATCCTGGCACTAGAAACTGTAGGGAATGGTTTTTGGCAACAAGAGCCACCAGTACAACCATTTACCAAGTTAATATCTAGCATGCATCTTCTCTGTTTAGGGCATGGCACCAAGAACTGTGCAGTGATAGAAGAAATTAAAAAGAAAAATTAAAATGTGGTCCTTACTCTTAACCTGTTTAAAATATTATTGGAAGCAAGATGACAAACATGAGACCTGGATAAAGTTTCTCATGCTATCGTTGTATACTAGATTGGGAGTTACTAGCTAGCTGATAGTACAATTAACAGGATTTTGGTAATCTGAATTACTGAATGAAAGTAAAGGCCAATATGACAGTTCAGTTTCATCTTGGAGAGAAGCGTATAGTATACTATCCCAAGGATCTCTCCTTGGTTTTGATCTGTTCAACATTTTTATCACTAACTTAGATAATAGAATATATCTCAAATTTGCACATGACACAAAGATAGAAGGGAGAAGAATTAATATGGTAAAAGATGATAAAGAGTTCAAAAAGACAGACTTACTTGAACTTTCAGCTGAAATGAGGAAAAAATTTAATGGAGATAAATGTAAAGTCAAAAAACCATTATCAAGAAGTGTGTGTAGGTATATGGGTAGGTATAATTCTTCTGAAAAAGATCTGGGGGCTTTAATGAGCTATCCAGTCTTAATCTCAGATTTCACTGAAAAGCAATGACAAGATCAAGGAAAAAGAAAAAGAACTCACAGATACAAAAATATTTATAGCAGCTGTTTTTGTGGTGGCAAAGAATTGGAAATTGAGGGGATGTCTATCAAGTAAGAAATGGCTGAACATGCTATGGTATATGACTATGATGAAATACTACCGTGTTGTAAGAAATAATTAACAGGATGGTTTCAGAAAAACCTGGGAAGACTTATATACACTGATGTAAAGTTAGGTGAGAAGAACCAAAACTTTGCAGCAACAATGTAACAGTAATCAAGTTTCAAAGACCTAGCTATTCTGATCAAAAAAATTATTCATAACAATCACAAAGGATTCATGATTAAAAAAAATTTTGTTCACCTCCTGAGAGAACAGATGACCTCCGAGGGCAGACTGAAGTATATGTGTGCGTGTATGCATGTGCATATATATATATATATATATACATATACATATATATGTATATATGTATATATGTAAACATATATACATAAATGCCTATGTATATGTGTGTATACACATATACTTATATGTTGTATATATTTACTTTTATTTTTTCTTTTTAAAGATGGCTAAATCGAAATGTTTTGCATGACATTACATGTACAGTAGATAACATATGGTGCGCCTTCATAATGAGTGAGGGAGGAAGGGAGAGAATTTAGAATGGAAATTTTAAAAATATGAATGCTAAAAAAAATGGTCAAAACTAATAAGGTCATAGTCCCAAGGTTTTCAGCCCTGCTGAAATCACACCTGTTCAGTTTTAGGTAGCACATTTTTCAGAAGGGCATCAATAAGCTGGAGATTGCCCACTGGGCAACTAGGCTGAAAAGGGACTTGGTATCATGCCATATGGGGATCAGTTAAAGTAACTGGAGGCCTTTTGCCTGGAAAAGAGAAGTTTCTGGGGGAACATGAAGCAGCTTTCAAGTATCTAAAGGGTTGTCATGTGGAAAAGTAATTAGACTTATTCTATTTGGACCCAGGAGGTAGGCTAAGTAATGAGTTGAAGTTGCAAAGACAATTTGTGCTAGATACAATGAAAAATGTCCTAACAAAACTGTCTCGGTAAAACTGGCTTCCTTACTATGCCTCACACTAGACACTCCATTTGCCAGCTCTAGGCAATTTCCCTTGCTTCCTCATCGTACCTAGAAGTCTCTTCTTTCTCATCTTTACTACCAAACTACAAACTGTCCTTTCCTTTACAACGCCTCCCCAACTCCCCTAGGAAAAAATGCATTCTTTATCCGGACATTTAAACTGCAAGATCTGGCTCCAGCCCACCTTTCAAGTCTAATTTTGATTATTGTTCTTCAGGCATGCTTCATTTTAGCCAAAATGGTCTACTTGTGTTCTCTGAACCCAATGTTCTATCTCCCACCTCTGTGGCATAACAAAGCTGTCATACTATCAAACCTGCCTAGAATTCACTATTTTTTTTTTTTAAGTTTTGTCTCTTGAAATCCTTAGTCCTTCTTTCAAGACTTAACTCAGATGCTACCACCCTCAGGAAGCCTTTTCTGATCTCCCTGGTTGTCACCATTTTCTTCCACCTCAAATTAATTACCCCATATTTATCTGTGTAAATCTTATATAGTCCAAGTAGAATATACATTCCTTGAGAGCAGGTAATATTTTTCATTTTGTCTTCACATTCCTAGTTTGTAGCACAGTGCATTGTATATAGTAAGTGCTTAATAATTCCATCTTAAATTAAATTCTAAAATAATAAAAAAATTAATGCCCAGAAACATTGTCAAAGACATTGAAAAATTAAGTGTAGCAAATAACTGGCTAACAGGTTACTTAGAACCAAGAAAGTAAGCTTGGTGAACCTGTTCCTGAAAACACCATATATTACTGTTTGTCACTCAAGAATTATATCTCACCATGTTATTCATAAAGTCATCGCAAAGAACAGAATTTCAATTAAAAAATATAAGATACCACAAACCACATATCAATATTAATGCATTTTCTATAATAAGAAAGTTATTTAGGGCTAAACAAAACATCAGAGTTTATGGAAGAAAGAAATTTTAGCATAGGGAAATTCCTGGATCAATATTATACAGTATGCTCATTTATTTTTTTAAAATATCAGCTAAAATTTAGAGATTTTATTTACATATTAATAGGAGCCAAAAAGATCTCTCCTATTTTCCAGTACTTGGATCCACCTATGATTTCACAGATATGAATATTCCCTTCAATACATTATATCACAATAAATTCATGTACCCTCCTTCTATGTGACTCTTGCTCTTCCACATATCCTCAAAGGGGATCTACCTGGTGTTCAATGTTCCCCTCTCTAGATTGACATGGAAGAGATCTCAACAGAACATGTGGGCTACCTATTGACTTTCTCTCACACTTCCAACATCACTTCCCCCTCTACTTCCCCAGCATTCCAGTACTATATCCTTTGTCCTAATCTATCCTTCCCAGGTCATTTTTTGCAACCTAACATATGTTACATTTGATGACTGGGCAACATGAAGCACTAATTGTTCATAAATTTCTATGACTGCCATGTACAGAAAATTATTTTTATTTCAGGAAGGTATTGGTGATGTTAAGAACACTTCCCAGTTTCCCAGGCTCTTTATACACTGACTACAGCATTCAGGATCACACACACACACACACACACACACACACACACACACACACACAAAACCTGGTCAATGACTTGTTTATCCATTTAATTTTTCTTGTGCATCTAGTATGTCTGAATTGCTAAGAGATTATCAGTCTGAATTAGAAGAGCTCTAAGTCTCCTAAACCTGAGATAATCCACACAATGTTATTTGTAAACTGGAGAATCTGGCGGACTTGATAGTTTTAGAGGCATTCCCTCTTCTGTTTGGACTATGTGCAGGATATCCTCCACAACAGTGGCAAACTGTTTTACTGGAGCATGTTCCTGCTTCATGACTCAGTGGATGTGAACCATCATTGTCAAATGAAGTTTGTAGACACATCTTCAAAGAATTTATGATGCTGAAATATGTTTGGTAGACACAGTATTGAAAGTGAAATTGTACTTTAATGAATTAAATGTTTGACTATAATCAATACACAATAAATGTGGCCTAAGTATTAATGTGAAAAAGCCTACCTAGTCTCTTACAAAAAGCTTCAAGAATATCCTCAGTGTGTATATAAATTATTCCCCAAGATTTTATTTGGAAAACTGGGGGTATAAGTCATATATATTTTTTTCCTCAATTTTTTCTTCAGTAAAAACCAAACCAAACCAAAAATCCTACAATTTTGTCCAAGCACTTAAGTTTTCTCTCCTCTTTCACAGCTCCTGAGAATGATTTCTCAGTATGCTCAAAATAGTGTTACCTCTAGCATGGAGCTCTTCAGTCTACACTTGTTCTGTGTTATTTTAAAATATTATGCAGATCACAGAGAAATATAGAGTCCAAATGTAGTGGACTTACTGTTACTGACAAGGGAAAGAAGACATTATTGTATATTTACAGTTTTCTTTTTCTTATTTCCTCTATGTATTTTGTCTTTCATCCAGTTTCATCCTTTAACACTCTCAGGCTCATTTTGCTTAGGTTTTCTCACAAATTTTCTTTCTCCTCCACTATTTCTTGCAGTTTTGAGGCAATATTGACCATAATCTTGCCCTGTTCTCTGTAGTATTTCCCAAAACAAATCACTTTATAGTCTAAGTGGTTATTTGCCTTAGCTACTTTCTAAGGAAATCAAGTGTTTTCTTGGTTGGAATCCTTTCAATAGCCTCATTTTGGCAACTCGTTTATATGAGATAAAGTCACTAAGAATAATAGTTTATATTAATGCTATTTCTTTGTTCCATTTGCTATTTGCCAACAATCAACAGATGACTTAAGTTTTCCCATTAAGTGTTGTAAAACGTATCTTCATTTGCTCACATCTTTTAACTATCTTCCTAGTATCCAGAATAACTTTATAGGGCTTCATTTAAAGGCTACTCTGACCATTTGACATGGCTGCCCATCCTTCTTCTTAAAAAAGTAAATCCTCTGACTGCCCCCCCCCCATAAAAAGATACCCAAACTTTATACTTTTAGCTTCCCAAAATATGCCTTCCTCCTTGGTCATTCTCTTTTACTGTCTCTTTATTTAGTTGTCATGGAATTCTTCTCTTCCCCTTCTATGTTCACTCTAATAGGAACTTCATTTTATAGTTTGGTTACTTGGGAGACCTAAAATATTTCTCTGGATTTCATCTTTCACCTCTTCACTGACCACTAAGTAACTCCACAAGATCTTCCATATAGGTGCCAAAGTGATTTTCTAAAAACCTAAGTTTATGTCATTTCTAAATGTAAACTTCTCTTTTTGACATTTTAAACCTATCATGATCTCATCCCTACCTAACTTTTGGATTTTATTATATATGACTCCTTTTTATTCACTCTACAATTTAGCCAAACTGGCTTTCTTACTATTTATCATATATGACAATCTATTACCCATGTAATATTTTGTCCTGTCTGTCCTTATGGCAGGAATTCCCTTCCTCTTCACTGCCAGTTTCCTTCAAATCTCAGCTACAGAACCACCTTTATATAAAGCCTTTTCTCATTGTATGGACATGTTGTCTCTTCAGATTTGATACTGAGCTCCTAAAGGGTACAAATTTCATTTTTGTTATATCCCAAGATTCACACAGAGTAGTACAGAGTAGGTGCTTAATAAATGCTTTTTGATTGTATTATATGATACATGTTATATGCACACATGTTATATGGTATGCATGTGCAGCACCTGCCTGCCACCATTCTGTCGTCTCCAGTTTGTGTGAAAAGGAACTGAGGATATTTCTTTTAAGCAAGCTGCCATTATCTCCTTATTTCAGTCCATATTAACCATAAGCTAGAATAATTATTCTCAAAAATTAATTGCATCAAGCCTAAATCCCACAGCCTAGCATGCAAGACTTCAATTAGCACTGTGCTCTAAAAAATGATGGCTTTAAACATTTGCTGAATTAATACTAAATGCTCTTAATCTCATTTTCATTACTTCCTTACATAAACCCCCAGCCCTGATCAAACTAAACTGTTTGATATCTTCTACATATACATTCACTCTTTCCTACCTCTCTTCTATGCCAAGAGAATTTCCTATATATTCTAAAAGAAAAAAAAAGCCTCAAATTCACATGCCTCCTTCAAGAAACTTTCCCTAATTGATCCTATCCTTTTTTGAAAACCCCTTGGTAATTACATATTGTGCATATACTTTGTATATTTGCACTTGGTGATCTGGCACTCTCGAAGAAGAGCTTTTCTCTTGTTTCTTGTGTATTCATTCCACTCCCAAATCCCATAAGCTCCACAAGGTCAGGACCATGTTAAGTCTGTTTTTTTTGTATCTTTTTCCTCCTTCCCACTGCTATCAAATCATTTCTATGTAGTAAGAACTCAAATGTTGGTGGCTGTCAATTTTGTGAGTTGCTTTACATTCCATGGTAAAATCAGACAAACCCATACTTATATGAGCCCAGGCTCATTGATTAAAAACACATCCTGGTTTAATTAAAGAGGAATTTATTCCTTAAAATATTCCATTCCTCTCCAAAAATGACTAATCTTATCAATCTCTTATTTTATTTCTCAAATAAACTGCCGCTTTACTCAGAAAGCCAGAGAGAATTAAAGAAGAATTTGAGATGATAACTTCAATGAAGTAGCAGGATACAAAATAAGTTCACAAATATATTAAGCTTTTTTTTTTTTACCAAGTACTAACAAAAACTATAAGGGAAATGATAGGATGAGAAATTCTATTCAAAATGTCTATAAAATTAATAAAATATCTGAGTATTGATATAACAAGATAGATATAGAACTTAAATGAACACAAATAAAGCACTTTACATAAATAAAAGGATACAAATAACTATAAAGATTCAATGTTCATGGTTAGGCTGCATCAATACAATAAAATTCAACGTGGAAGAATTAGACAAAAACAAATCCCACCCAAAGAAACACAAGGATAAGAATCTTAAATACAAATGGGGGAAGAAGGATAAGCAGTACACAGACTACCACTTTTCATATTGTGTCATAAAGCAGGAATCCTCAAGCTCTTTGGTACAAGTTTAAAAAAAATATCAGCCATTTACATAAGATACATAAGGAAACAGCCTTGTGGTTTGGTTAAACACTTGTTACTAGGGCAAGAACTCTACATGACAAAAACTGCTACAAAAACCAGTAGGTATTTTGGCAGAAATCAGGCATGTACCATCATTTTACATCTGAACCAAAGTGAGCTCCTATGGATACATGACTCGAATAGTAGGTCATATTTTGAAAAATATAGACAGAAAGGAGAGAAAAGGGGGTACCTTTAACAACAATTTTGTTTATGTAGCATTGAGATGTTTTCACAGACAAAATTAATGTAGCTAGATGCTGAGTGTGGAGGCAGAATAAGGTACGGGATAGAGTGCTGGGACTTGGAGTTCAAGAAGATGGAGTTCAAATCCTGCCTCAGATACCTACTGGCTGTGTCACTTCAGAGAAGTCAACCTCTTTGCCTCATTTTGTTTGTCAACTCTAAAATAAGGGAATGGGGTTTGGTGGCCTCTAAGGTTCCTTTCAATTTTAAAAATATGATCATATGAATAGGAAAAATATAATGGCATTACATATCTCTGATGAAACTCTGACATCCAGGATGTACAGAAAATTGTTTCAAATATACTGCACCAAAAGCCATTCTCCAACAGATATGTAGTCAAGAGATATGGGAGTTTCCAAGAGAAAATAATTATCAAATCAAAGTGTTCCAATCATTAATAGAGCACAAAATGAACGTAACATAGTTTCACCTCACACCCTTTAAATTAGTAAAAATGTAAAAAACAAACAAAAACATGAACAGTCAATTAATTAATATCCTGTTGATGAAGGTGTGAACTGGTCCAAACATTTTGGAAATCAATTTAGAATTATGTGCAAGATGGGCCTGTATTAATTTTTGTTATAAGGAAGGGTTCCATAGAGAAGGGATAATAAGTAAAAATGATCATTGTGAAAAGAAGGAATAATAAAACAATTTTAAAAAAATACGTGTACTCATCAAATATACAACAAAACAGGTATTAGATCAGATGTTAAACTGTAGTTTCTTACGTAGTATGGAGGTTTTTGCTTCTAAGCTATTATTCTCAAATATATTTATAAATATCACAAAATGGAATATACAAAGAATCATCTCTACATATGTGTACATGACTACATATTTTAAGAAAATCACTGGGTATATCCATGTATCCAATAACAACAATTTGTTAAGAACTGTGGAGTTACAGCAGTCTAAGCAGTTATTAACTGCTTAAAAATTCTGAAGCATTCCTAAAAGGTTTCACTTCAAACATTACAGTAATAAAATCTTACTGAAGTACTGCTTTTGTTAATTTTCTACAGGCTAGACAGTGAAGAATTCAAGTTTGGTTTTTTTTTAACTTTGCTTACAAGTAGCGTATAAATTGCTGTTTTGTTTTTAAATAAACCTCTGGCCTTGAGTTTCGTCCTCTTAATAGTAACCTACATGGTTGACTACTTTTGGTGTTAAATTTTCTTAAATTGTATTTCTGTCAGTATATCATTTTTTTAAGCAATGGACCTTATAATAGCACACATTGGTCTGTCGGGAGTGCATTTTAAACAGTACAACAGTTATTTTTCACTACAGGAGACAAACAATGATATGTATTACATGCAGTAAACATTGACTTTGAAACACAGGGTTGGTTCGCTTTGCATTCATCAGTCTATAATCTTACTGTGCCTTTTATGGGGGTGGGAGAGAAACCCTACCTCTCATTTATGATAGCCAAAGGCTATAGGTTTGTAACAAGCCAACGATACACATTCACATTTCTCATGGAACAGAACCATGATTAAATATTACATGAGAAGGTTGAGACATGGCAGAGTAGATTAGGACATATATAAACTATTAAGAAGAAGGAGGTTGTTATGTAGTATAAACTTACCCATTCAAATATATATACATTCACAGGCACACACACAGACACACAGACATATCTGTACATGTACACACACACACACAAATCCACACACACAGATCTAAACTGATTTTACAAGCATAGCTTTCAATTACATCAAATAAGCCTTTATTAAATTCTTAACGTGTGCCAAGCACTATGAATACAAAACAAAAACCTAAACAGTCCTTCCCTCAAGTAACTCACATTCCAATGGAGGAGACACTGTGCATGTAGGTATATATAAAAGAAATGAGTTAACATGTGGTGGGAAGTAAGATTTTCCTGAAAAATGAACAGAAAGTGATTTTAGTAGTAAATATCCCAAAATAGTGTTATCTGTGAATTCCTTAATTAACTTAAGTAAATAGAAGGGATCATAGAAAATATGGTTTGCAAAAAGCAAAGGCATGAAAGGCGACAGAACATCAGCATTAGGCAGCATAATAATATTTAGGGGCAGACAGGTGGCATATCAGTCTTGAAGTTAGGAGGACCTGAGTTCAAACTTGACCTCAGACTCTTACTTAGCTGTATAACCCAGAGCAAGTCACTTAACCCCAATTCCCTTTCCCTTTTCCCCCAGCACAAATAAATAAATAAATAAATGAAAAATGAAACAAAGCAAGAGTATCTATGTTTCTTTATTTATACGACCATGGCCAATTCATTTCCTAATTTGGGGATTAATTTTCTCCTCAATGAAAGGAGATAGTTGGAACAGACTATGTAAAGTCTCTATGAGTCTATACAATTGAGAAAAGCAAAATTAACTTAGTTTTAAAATATAAATTATTTAAACTTTTAGTCTAAAAAAAGAAAATAAAATTATGGTGATTTTAGAGAATGGGTAAATAATGAGGACAGCAAAGGATGACCTCCTCACAAAGAACCCAGAAAATCACACCTTTATAAATGGCCCCTTACAGATTTAATTCTCCCTAACCCTACTTAGTTACCTATTCTAATTTCAGCAAACTTCACCATATATAATTCTTCCTAGTAAAAAGCCTTAATGCTACGTATGTTCATTCTATTATCTCTTATCTTTTTCTTTAATACAGATAAATGAAAATTTGTTTAAAAAATCTTTAGTTTTGCAATCCTTCATTTATAGGAGGCCCATCGTTACAAATCCACCTTCTCTATGATCAACAATCCTGATTTCTTAAACTTTTTTTCCATGGTACTTTTCAACCCTTGAAATTATCCTCCTAGCTATGCCAAAATTCCTCTATAGCCTTCTTCTATTCAAACTACCAGCCTTCTGTTAAACGCATAGTTGGTGGTAAGCACTGGGCAGCGGATAGAAAGATAAGAATGAAATAATCCCTTACATCCAGGAATTTATCTTCTAATGGGGGGAAAAGCAAGTGTGTGTGTGTGTGTGTGTGTGTGTGTGTGTGTGTGTGTGTGTGTGTGTGTGTGTGTGTGTGTGTGTGTGTGTGTGTTTATAAGGAGGGAGAGGGAAGAGAGACAGAGAGAGACAGAAGGACACAGAGAGAGAGACAGGCAGAGAGAGAGGGAGAGAGAGAGGCAGAGACAGTGACAGAGAGAGAGAGAGAGAGAGAGAGTGAGAGAGAGAGAGAGAGAGAGAGAGAGAGAGAGAGAGAGAGAGAGAGAGAGAGAGAGAGAGAGAGAGAGAATGGGAATAAGAAACCAAATTCAAAGTAATTTGTTTAGTGGGAAAAGCACAAAGTGGGGCAGGGAAGCCTTTAGTAGGTAGTGGCATTTAGTTGTGTGCTTTGAAGGGAGGGGATTCTATCCGGAGAAGGTGATGAAGGAGAATATTTTAGTATATGCAAAGGCACAGATATGGAACATGATATGTTTGTTTCCAATCAAAAGTAAATTCTCTGGGGTCTACAATAACTTCAAAGTTGAGGAATAAGCCTGGCATAACTTGGCAAAAAGAGTTGAAATAGTGAGAGCAGGGCTGAATTAAATAATCAGATGACCTTTCAAATTCAAGTAGAAATAGATTATTATTAAAGTCTCTTCCAACTCTAAACTTATGATCTGATCATAATTCAATTCAACAAACAATTATTTGTACTTATGTACTTAGTGTGCGAGGTGCCAAAGTTAATATTGATCAAGAAAATTCAAACTGATATTTCTCCTACCTAACAATGACAATGACATGGGGGTTGGGGGCTGGGATGATTTGGTGGGAAGATGATTGTAAGAGGAACCACCACTTTAAAATTAAGTAACTATCTCAAAGAGAACAAACCACATATTTGGAGTTGAAAGAACTTCACAGTTTTTAGAACAGAAACATACTTCTGGCTTATAGGACAGTACCACGAGTTCTAAAAAGACAGGCTTCATTAGTCAGACGTATAGATCTATCAATATGTAACATAAGCTATATTATTTTTTACAATTTAATGAAAGAGCTGTGAATGAGTCATTAAATAAAAAAAAGAACTGTTTGGCACAAACTATAATAAATTAATACTTAATATATTTTCAATGTTTTTTTAAGGTCATGAATTGTTCTCTCAAAAACTAGCTTAAAATCTTAAATGCCCAAGAGAATAATAAAACACAACTCATGGGAGCTAGATTAGTTTAGTTCATAGCAAATGCCTTTGTTTCAACACCTTCCTCTTAACTCCTCATAAAACAGAACAAGTCAATGAGATCAAGCCCCAAACTAGCTTTTTATAAAACCAAATATTAAGCTTCCATTCATCCTTCTCTGATGTCTCATTGTGATGGGCCAATCCCAAGGCATTAAAAGTTATGCAAATAAAGCACAAGCTCTGTTACCAAAATGAAAAGGTTTGAAACATATGCCAATGGCCCTTAATATAGTTGTGATCTGAGGACCATCCCAAAAATGCAGACCACTTGATGGATATTCCAGTCATACTAGTACATAAAGACAATCTAGAAAACTATTGTAGAATTATGAATTTCATCGATGCAAGTACTTATACTGATAAAATCACAAATCTGTGTGGTATTAAAGTAGAAAGAAGTTCAAAGCAAGTGTTTAGGAAGGATACACAGGTTGCTTAAGACAAAAAAGGCAACTCTATCAAAATCTGACATATGGATAAGAAGTATATTCTTCTCATCTCAGTTTCATGGGTTTTCTCCTGGCTATGGAGAAAGATTGGATCCTATTCTAGGAATAGCCCAAGGATAATGCAGAACCCAGTAACCTCTAGGTGATGAAAAGAATGCCTCATAGTGTAGTTATCCATGTATTCCTTGTTCTCTGGGCAGTTAGGTGGCACAGTGGATAGAGTCCTGGGCCTGGAAATAGAAGACCCGAGTTCAAATCAGACCTCAGACACTAACTAGCTGCGTGACTTGGGAAAAGTCACTTAAACTTTTGTTGCATCAGTTTCCTCCTCTATTATATGGGGATAATAATAGCACCTCCCCGTTCTCCCTCGGGTTGTTGTAAGGATCAAATAAGAGATTATAAAATGCTTTGTCTGACGCACAGTAAACACTATATAAATGTTATCTATTATAAAAAACTCCAAGTGTTATAAATTCACCCTCACTGAATCTCCATATGTTATCTAGGCAGACCTGAGCCACCACTTGCCAAGACACTTCCTCTGTTTCACATTCAGACTATGGAAATGTGTACAGTTTGCTTTGATTTTTTTATCCAAAATATTTTTAAATGGTAGCTTACCTAAATAAAAAGTTTGTCCAATTTAAAATTCTTTTATCCCTTTAAGTCAAAATGGTCAATAAGGATTAATAAACATAAGTCTTTATTTAAATTCCTGATATTATTCAGCCTTTCTTCCTGATTCCAGAAAAAGCTTCATTCCAAAACAGGATGAAAGATGGAAAACAAAATGTAATTGAAAAAAAGGCACCCATAGGACACCTTTGTGTTTCCTACTCTTTATCAACTCTAAGATTTGCTTACATTGGTTTCTTTTCATAACATCAACTTTCTAGTCACTTTTTGAAAGTTGGGCTTGAATCTGGTTACAATAAATGGCCCTAGTTTTCATTTCAAATATTTAGGACAAAAAACTTATAGTCATATAAAGAAAATGCAAACTCCATGATTAAAACTACTGACATTTCCAACTTAGGGCTAGAAAAACGGCAGTCTCTGAGGGACACAGGTGTTTAGAATCTACTTCAACTAAGTGTTCAGATCAATCACAACATGGTTAAGAAAGAGCCTAAGAGCATCATTCACCAACACGGTGCCTAGATGCATGCTGTGCAGCCAACTGTCCAATTTACTTTACATGTATTCATCAAAAGGTCACAATTCAATGGCATTAAAATATGTTTATCACTATGAACTACAATATATGTAGAGATATAAGGGGTTTTTGCCTAATTTACAAAAGTACTTTTGCCACTGTGGCACAAACAGCATTGATGTTTCATTTTAACCCATCCAATACAACCAACCAAATTATTCAGAAACAGCTAGATAACAGAAACTGAAAGGGGATTACCATAGACTTTAGTGATAAGGGGTAAGAAGATTGCAAGTAAATCATACATAGCCATTCTGACACACTAATAGTGAAAATTTAATGAACTCTGTGCTATGTTGCCAACTGAACTAAATTTAATGAGACATTAACATGGTGGCAGCAGATATTATTAGAGACATGGACCATTCTGGTTCCTCAGCATTAAAATCCCCCATCATTCTTCCATTAAATAAATATATCTTTCTTCCATTCACCTGACTTCCTCTCAATGTCATCCATTCACATTACTTAAATGAGACCTTAAGGTAGAATCATATTAACTAGGGGGTGGGGCCAATTTAAATAGTATGACCAGAAATCCTTGAGATGAACAGTCTCACTTCTTAGTACCTGTCTTTATATTCCTTTCCACTTATAAAGATTTTTTGCCTACAATCTGGAATCTGTGCAGCATGGCTGGTAGCAAAAGCAATGGTGTGTGTTACATCCCAGAAGCAGGAAATCTAAAGAAGTGTTGATTAAGGAAAGCTGTACAGTATCAACAAGAGTGATGCTGCTGTGTGCTTGAGTGTGCTGTAGGGAGAGGAAGAGGCAAAAAGCAGTAAAAACAGCACAACTACACTCCATTTTTCCCTCCAACCAACTACTCATCGTAGATGACTCTAAGGCCTAGACATGGTTCTAAAAGTTAGCTATTGGCCTGTAAAGAAGCCAAATCAATAGCTATAGAGCATAACACATTCAAGTTTTCGCTGTTCTAAACTCCCCTTCCCTGCTTCTCTTACCCATCCATCCACTACTATAATTCTAAGGGATAAAACAAGTAGAATATGTAAAGACATTTATAGTAGCATGTGACAAATATGGATGTAAAAGAACACTAGTAAATTATAATAAACTAGATAGAATTTGAGTCAGTTTTACAAAAGTTTAGAAATACATGATCATTATCTCATTTTTATATTTACTATGGTCTTAATAAAATGCCTAGCAAAATTCTGGGTGGATACTTCAATGTGACTTACTACTGATGAATATTAAATCTAATTATAAAAAAATAGGACCAATATAATCTGAATTTTATGAATGTTTCACATTAAACATGTTAAATACAGATATGTTTCCTATTATTAGAAGAGTAAAATAGTAGGAAGAACTTTAGATGGGTGTAACTAAATGCACAAATATCCTCTCCCCTGGGAGGCTTCCATGTCTGCTTTGACAAAGTGAGAAGAAGCTCTTTCTGAAAATTTCTATTTGAGGTTCAGAACTGAAATTTACTCTAGGACTTCAAATCCTAAAAGCAGGGAGGAAATGCTTAAGTACAATCTGGAAAGCACCCCCCTATTTTGAGGATGAGGCAACAATACAGAAAGTAACAGCTGTTAGAATAACTAAAAGTTTTCCCTCATTCCCTCTGGTCAGGAACATTTATTCCTTGGGCCTCATATATACTTATCAGTTCTCTAATGTACTTATCTTGTTTTACAATTGTCTGCATATATATCTTATGCCTCTAGTAACCTGTCAATTCAACAAAGTATTGTTGATTATTGATAAACTCCACGTTCTCCTCAGTTCACACAATACGTAGAGGATTAAACACTTGTTGAATGGGAATGAATTATACCGCATAGGAAACTATGCGGTATAATTTATGTATGTAAGATATTGTGTATGTGTGTATGTGTGTATATGTGTGTGTGTGTGTGTGTGTGTACATATACACATTGGTAACCATGGCCTTCACCCATCCCTGAGGGACTGTATGCTGCTGTCTGTGTAGAAGGACATGGGACTTCAGACTGATGTAGACAAGAAAGTGTAAGAGACTTTCTGAATTAGTTCCAGAGACACACAGAAAGAAGAGCTACAAACGTGTAGGGGAAGCTGGCTCTTCAACATTCTCCTGATTTCTGACTTAACACCCTACCAAATGTTTAGAGAAGACTTGGGTGGAATCGAGTCTTTTTTCATTGGTTGAGCTAAGCTTTTATCACTCCTAGTTAAAAAGATCGTTTATTCTCGTGTTTTTTTTTTGGGGGGGGGGGAATCTATTTCAATATGTGCATCTTTTCTATTTTTTCTCTCTCTCTGTTTGCCTGGAAAAAAAAGAGTTCACTTGCTTCTCACTATTTGTGATAGACTTTTGTATTTGGTGGGAAGGGGCTAAGTAGGCATGAGTAAACTTAAGGGCTATTCTTCCTATTGAAAGCAATCAGGGAAATAGCCTTTGTTCTAAATCTGTCATCCCCTAGAATGTCAACATTTGGGAAGGGGGATGCAGATAGATAGGATTCTAGCCTAAAATTCCTGTCAGAGACCGGAGAATAGAATGTCCACCCTCAGTTAGATTCCTGAAATTTGCCTATCCCTTTCCTTAGATAGCACGCTAGTGATTCAAGCACAGCGTTTGGCTTTATCCCTCTCTTCAAAAGGCAGTCCAGAGTACAGACGTTTATACGTGCCACTAGTGAGCACTATCTATATAGACAACTCACATGTGGGCACGTATGTCACACATGCATATAAGAAAGTTCCCCAATGCAATTTTAAACCAGTGTTTAGTAAACTATGAAAAAAATGAAAAAAAAATGTTAGAGAGGATGATAGCAAGAAATTATCAGCATTATTACCATAGAAAATGTATACATTGGGACTATCACTTTCCCAGTGTGCTTGATATGATGCCTCTCAATGCAGTCAATGGCAACATTGGCTTTATTTCAATACTGTCATATTACATTAAAGACTCATTTGGACCTTAGAGTTCCCTAAAATCTCCAGCTTTTTCTTTTATTGAAACCATACCACCCCTATCTTATATGGAGCTGAGTTTATTTTTTTAACTTGAAGATTTTCCTTTTTTTATCCAAGATCTGTGATTTCACTGTTGTGAAAATTCCCCAGTATGGAAACCACCTCCCTACAAATAAGCTGCACAACAGCAAATCATGTAGAACTTAAGAGAGCAGTCAGAGCATTGAGAGGAAGTGGGATGTGCATGGCCACATGCCTAGGTGTCAGAGGTATGACTTAAGCACAGGTCTTACTGACTTCAGAGCTATCTTTCTAGTTACCGTGCTATGCTGATTAATATTTCATATGTATCCTTGTTACATTTCATCTTCATCTATTTGATCTAAATGTCTGATCTATCACAATAGTTTTAGATTCTGTCACCCAAAGTTTCAGCAATCATACCTATCTTTGTGTCATTGGTAATTTGATAAACCTGTTATCTATGCCTTTATCCAGATTATAAAGAAAAATCTTAAAAAGCACAAGACCAAATAGCCTCCTGGAGTAATCATCTGAGACTCTTTTCAAGCTAACATTAAACCATTAATGACTACTTTGGGTGCTGCCCTTCGAAAGGGCTAACCACAAGTAGCCTCTGTCTTTCCATGTTGTCCACAAAAATAGGAGAGACTTTGTCTAGCACTTGGTTAAAATGCTAAACTGTTCAAATCACCTCTCTGCTCTATCAGTATATTAACCCTGTTAAAAAAAAGTCAGTCAAGATTTTAGGATAGTTAGACCCATTCTTGCTATTCAATTGTGCCTGCTATTTCCAAACACACATTATTTCCCCGCTCCATACCTCAAGATCTCAGATTCATAGAACTGTAAGGGATCATCTAGTCCACTCTCCTTAATTTTTCTTTTTTGAGGAAAATGAGGTAGATATTTTAAATGACATGAATTTAATCAATAGCTAAACAGAGTAACTTGGAAAAGAACCTAGCCCTTTCCCCCCACCCCCTTCTTTTCTTCCATACTATACTGCTTTCATATTCCACAAAATAACACTCTTTCTGAAGTCTTTCATTCATGTTTTACCTTTATAGGTGCCAAGCTAAGAACATACATATTTATTCCAAAGGATCCATAATTACTACTTGGGGAAATGTATTTGGCTTAGGTAGATATAGAGGTATGCCTTTGTTCATGTCAGACTTTACACAAACTTCCAAAATCCTCACCATTTTTACAGATTCCAGCCTTTTAAAAATCTCTCTTCCAGGACTTAGGGTACATTTAAACTCTGCTGCAAAATTCAGTGATTAAAATAAGGTTATCTCTAGATTTACATGCTAATTTAAAATAATTTTAAAGTGCTATAGACACATAAGGTGGTTATTACTGACAATACTGGACTTCACAGTGTTGGATTTTACATCTATGTATCACTTGGGTGCCATCCCCTGCCAACTCACAAGCTGGGTCTTCCTACAGACAAACCTATGCCATGGCTAACATATTCTATGCTTCCGCATCCACTTAAAATCATAACATCCAAATTCCTACTGATGTGTTTAATTTCTAGGTGGATGGGGAACACTAGTTCAAAGCAAAGATATTTTATGAAATAGCACAGCAAGGGAAATATTCTTCCATAAATACAGATATCATGAATGAAAATATTAGACATGCCTTGGGATTATATGACTAAGGCACATATAATGTGCCTTATATAATTATACTACATATATATATTTATCTGCAAATAACATAAATACACATACATCATATATAAAAATATAACACTTGTATAATTATATGATTGGGAACGTAGGACTAAGCACACAGAGAAGGACAACACTGGTTGTGCTTCCAGGCTATTGATATGATCCTATTTCCAGGCATTCAGTCTCTGCCAAGTGTCATTCCGTGCTTTCACATGGCTACCATTCACATAGCTTCACTGGTCCTATGGTTACTTTGTATCCTTAGCAGAAATGCCCTCTCTCTTCCTTATGGAAGAAAGAATGGGCTATGTCTGATGCCATACTTTTAGGTTAAAATCAATAGCTTTTTCCTGCTACAATAGATAAAAAAAGAAAAAATCACAACTCAAGATTACTCTGCTACACAAATTAAAAAAAAAAAACAAAAACGAAACTCTCAGTAGAATGTTTTTCCCATTAAAAAAAATAGGTCTGTTTCCCCTCAACTTTGGCTATTTAGAAAGGAGAGTTTCCTCTCCCAGGGAAGAATGCTTTCTCCAAGTGAGTGCCCTGAGCTTTTTTTAAGCCAAATGCCAGTCCCAGTTTCCTAGTGCCTTCTAGTTTAAATCTGCTTTTTGAACTGCCTTTCCTGGTCACTGAATGCTGTCTGTACCTCTTTATCTTAGGCTCAGAAATTTCTTAAGACTCCTTCTAACTTCCAGTGGCTAAATTATACCTAATCATTATTCATTTAAATGGCAGTCTGAGCCAAGTGACAAAGGCTTTCAGGCTCCACAAGTTACTTAATTCTAAAATTCTTTTGCTTTCCCGTGCAGGAGAGTTTGAGGTGGGAAGGACAGAAATAAACATCAACCCAGGGGACAACTCTGTTATTTTTCTCTTGCCCAGCTATATTCCAAAAACCTTCAAGAGTTTGGACCCTATATCCATGGAATACTTTTATGGCTTTAAACACCCTTCACAAGTTATTTCTAATCCTATCCACAATTGTTTCAGTGAGCTAATGTTCTCCCTAGATTATAAAATGTACTACTTCTGCTAAAATCCATAGTGCCTAGAACTGTGCTGAGATATAGTTTTTTTTTTTTAAATGAGAAATACTGAATTCTATGAAATGAGTAGGCATCTATCAATTGGTTAAATTAGATATTTTAATTAGACAAAAATAAATGGATTTTCTTCCCCTTTCACCTTTTATCTAGTCTCTTCATGATTTCACATATGTGCACTGGTTATCATCCACACCTAAAGGAGTTTTTCAATGCCAATATTTTCTTCAAGTCTCAGAGAAGTCCCTTCTCATTATTCTTTCAGCCACACACTTTAAAGTTTTCTAATGGAACTTTGCCTATCATTTATATTTATTATAAGGAATTGTGAGCTATATAAACAAAAAAAAGAATTACCTTGTATTTTGCATAGAAATGTATGCTCTTTAAGGGCAGGGACTGTCATTTTTGTTATTGTGTGTACAGTATGCCTTGGGCCTAGAACAGTTTCTGAGGTACTTATAGGATAACAGCATCATAGATTTAGCACTGAAGGAACCATAAAGGTGATCCAGTCAACCCTCTCCTTTCAGAGATGAGAAAACTCAGACCTAGAGAAACTCACTCATTCAAGGTCACACAGATAGGAAGTTTCAGAGGAAAGATTTGAATTCAGGTTTCCTGATTCTAAAACAAGTGTTCTTTCAACTATGAATTATTATCCTGCTTAATCATATATGCTCAATGATCAAAGACCAAATGGAATGAAAATATTAATGAGGCATCTGAGTAGAAACATAGCGGAAGCCATGTACATAAGATATCCTTAGACCATTGGCTAAAATTTATTGGAAAAAATTATAGGATCTAACTAAAATGAACAATGAGAATGCAACCTTTAAGTAATTAATAGTCAACAGAAAACAACACTGAAAAACACTGGTTTTGCATAAATTATCAGACATCATGAATGATACTCTTCCCGCTTTCCTAACCTCCTAACCATGTTCCACTCCAGAAAGAAGTTATGGGCAAGTCAAAAAAAGCCATTTAGTAAAGTAAATAACATAAAATTTCAAAAATAAGTAGCAAAAAGATCTCTTTTAAAGGCACAGGTGGCATATGTGAAAACCATATATGGCATATGACAACCATAAAAAATGTTAAGGAGATTTTAAACTTCTTTTAAATAGAATTATGGGGAAAAAGGACTCAACAAAAATAAGGAGGAAGATATAAACCTTTAAATAATATGTCAACTGAATCAGTTGAATAAAAATCCAGACTTTTTTCCAGGCCTTACTATTTGTTCCTTGTGGTGTGTTCCAGGGCATAAGCAGGATAGGAATTTGTTTCTCTGAGGTTCCTAGACTATGATTAAAAGCCACAAAGTTTAATAACTCATTATCATTACTTATCAGATCATATATTTATATTTACTTACAGTGATTATTTTCATGAACAAAACTGGCTAACACATGATATTCTCACTCCATGAGCAATAAGTTTGGTTTAAAATTGAATCTGGGAGTACTCCTCTGCAAACCACTTTTATATTCTAGAGTTTATTTTTCCTCTTTAGTCTAATTAGTAAGTTTTCAATATTAAATAACACTATGTATACACATCATCTTAATATAGAAAACCTACCTTGCCTTGTTTAACTTTAGACATTCTATCTCTTCCAAGACGTTACAAGTAGGCTTTTATCCCCCTAATAGACTCTACTATGCAGCCCTTTCAACACCATGAAACAAAATTATCAAGCCACAAAGTAATAATGTGTGAAACTAAAAGTTGCATAAAAGGTTATGAAAATATGTAGGTGAAAAGACTGCCCAAGATGTTTTGACATAAAGGGTTCTAAGCCCAAAACATTACAATTCAAAAGTTCCAATTAACTTTGCTAGTACTCATACACTTCTATAATCGGAAAAATGGAGAGAAAGCTTATGGCCTAAAAACAGTTTCAGACCAAAGGAATATGAAATTAGGAAGATATAAAGATCCTATTTTAAAATGGCTAAAAAGTTAGCTTCCATGCTTTATAAGATAAATATCTACTATAAAGAAAAATTCTCATAGGAGATCAAATAAAGTAGGAAGACTTTAGCATAAAATCCAACAGTGGAAGAAATGTTAACAGATATGCTATTAAACAGCACTGAAACAGCTAGAAGCAGCAATATCATCTGATTCAATTAAATCACAAGGTGATTTAGGAATTTTAGATTAAAAAAACAAATAGGCAAATTTTCTACTGAAAACATTTACCAGCCCCTTTCAGAGTGTCTGATATGTGAAATGACTAGATAACATGTTTTGGCAAAAGATACCATCACATTTTCAAGTGCCAGATTCTACCAAAGATCAATGCCTTGAAGTTGTCAGTAAAGATGAACAAAACCAAGATTCTTAACATTCCACATTTTTCCCTACACATTCCTTCACAAAGTTGGTTGTTTCTCAACTTTTGTCTCTTACTGTTCATCTGCAGTAGCTGGGAGAATAGGATTCTTAATAAGGAAGGTATCTATATGCCCTTGTTATTACATCACTTATCCCAAATAGTGTTAATCAGCAAAACTTACAGAAATGTAGACAGTGAAGTCCAATGTCACATTTTTGCTGTTTTGTGGTCACTGTTGAAATTAACAAATTAATTCTACTACATAGAAAATAAGAAAATTAGAAAACAAAGAATGGGAATAAAAATCTAAAATATGAAATTGGAATCAATTCCCAATTCAAATAACATTTAGGTTTCATGTGTTGTATATTTCTCATGTTAATTCAATAAATGCTATTAACTAATTCTCCTTCATAGAGAAAGGGATAAAGCTTAGAATGATGTAAACCTCATAGAAACTGTAAGGAACTTTCAGAAAAGAAAATCAAAGACTTAATATGTTTTCTGGATTTTATGAAGGAATATTCCTAGTCATTTATATAAACCAATTATTCTAGCCTATATTTGATATAGAACAAAATATTACTGTACCGTGCTCACAATTATTTAGGTCCCAGGATATATTCAGAATCTGACATTTACCAAATTACTGTTTCCATTCTGCTTCCTTTCATCACCACAACATAGCAAAACTCTATTTATTTTTCATTTTGCATTATTGAAAGAACATTAAGTTCTATTAAAGGGCTGACTAATTTTAACAGTAAGGTTACAAAGCATTGTGCTCACTTTGTTAGGTTTTAGAAACATCCAGAAATAGGATCTTAAACTCAGAAGTCTATATATTTACTATGTGCAAAATAAGCAATTTTTGCAATTCACAAGTAAGTTATTTCTGGACGCACTTAATCCTAAATATACTCGTGGGAAGTATGTTTTTTTCCCTGCTAAATTCAATATATCTAACAAGCATCTTATATGTGAAAGTTATCTGGACTGAAGAATTACATGTTTCAACAGGACAGATCATAGTGAAAATAAATAAAAACATAAAGAGCATGGAATATTTTATGATGTCTAAAGGCCAGTAGAATACTGTCTTTAGTTAAAGGTTAAGAAAACATATAATTCGTATTCAAACGATGAAATTTCATAATAATGTAATGAATATTTAAGAATATTACAAAAAGTTCACAAAGCTATAGAATTACTCGAGTAACATACCTGAACAAGAATTTTATTAATTTTTTATTTTCCTCCCCCAAGCCACCCATGTGACAAGAAGTTTACCATTAAATATTACAAATGACCACTGCTTATGCTTATTTAATTTTTCTTTTCTTCTTCCTATGGAGCATGCTGTGAAAATTACTTGTAAAACATATCTAGGTATTTGTTTTCTCCTAGGATATTATGATATAGTCTACTATATATGAAGCTGTATCCTGTAAATGCTAAAATCTACCTTGATATTTTTCAATAAGAACAGTATTTTGAATTTATAAAAATTAATAAGAGCATAAATAGAATTCAAAGAATATTATGTTTGAATTATGAAATCATTCACAAATAGATTGTGGACTTCCATAGGCCTAAAAATACTTCTTACTGGCATTAATCTGGAAAATTAATATGGTTAAATGTGATGACAATAGGAATTTTGGAGGATGTAACAAAAATGAGTACAGAAGCATAAGAGATTGCACTAAATATTATTTAAACTACCTGGGTCTCTGTTTCCTCAACTGTAAAATGAGGGAGTATGACTGTGGTCACAATTGAATTGAATGACCTCTAATGTCCCTTCTATGCACTAAATATCTGATTCTATAATCTTTAAGAACATATAGTTTAGAATTTTAAAATAAAAACTTACTTTTTAAGGAACAATGATGCTACTTTGTTGGAAAAAATAAAACTCCAAAAGTCAAATATTGGATTTCTTAAAATGATGAATGGAAAGAACAAAGATTGGAGGAAAAGTTAGAAATTTAACCTTATTACTGAACTCTAATTTGGCATATTATCAAATTACTGTTCAACACTAGCTAGATAACCTGACATCAACCTATAAATACTAATTTTATGGCCTATAAAGTGATATAAATTAATAGCAGCAATATTTTATGCATTACTAATATAATTTTGTTGAAAAATCTCTAGATTGACAATTTATTTTTAAGTCAACCCAAATTTTTAAAATTTTACATCCCATCAGTTGCTTATTTTGGAGCTCTTGAATTAACTTTCACTTAGAATACAAACTTCAAATAATTTAAGAAATAAGCAGCTATTATTGAGGATAAAGTAATAACCCTAAACTCAGTGTTCCCATTAGTGAGAGAAACCTTTATCTCTACCTAAGACAGAACTGCAGCATAGGTTAGGTTTTTCCAGTAAGAACATTTTTCTGTTCTTTTTTATTTTTCCTGTTTTATAGGAACACAAACTCAGATAGCTTCCATAATATGCAGAGTAAGCAGCTTTCAAAGAGCTACTTGGTAAGATAGCATTCACAGAGATTTAACTCATACTATAAATTAACTTAATGCTTTGAAATATACTACAAATAACCTGGCAGGTTTAAAGAAAACAAAATTGCCAGAAAGCCTGAATAGTGAATCTGAAGCTATTTACTTTTCTTAAGTTGAAAAGTACATTTTCCTTTCAGCTTTGATATTTTAGTGAGGGTATGCATGCACACACACATACCACAGACTAATTTTAATGACTGAATGAACATTAAATATTTCAGTCTGTAATTTGTAAAAGACATATAAACTAAGCAAGGCTATTTCCAATCCATTAATTTTTCACTGTTGATATACAATTAGTATTAAAACAACTACTTTTATATGAAGGTTATTAACCTTTTGCACAATGGTGGACTAGTGCTTTAAAATTAAATTGAGCTAGACAGCCAACCTTAATTAATTTTGCATTGTTAGACGTATCTGAACAGTTCTAATTCATCCCAAGTTCACTTTACTTTAGGGAAAGGAAGGGGTAAAAATGCGGTCACCTGTAGTTCTTAACTGTACAAGTTCCCAATGGAAGAATTTAACGTTCTTGATAATTCAACATTGATTGCTACATTTGATACATAGGCTTAGCATGGAAAGCAATAATACTTCATAAGGCAAAATCCATTTTTACTTGAGTTTAAGAAAAACATTTGTTTGAGGGATAAATTCTGCCATGTCTTAGCTAAAGCTTCAAAAATTTAGTAGTATGTTGGAGAAAATTAAGGAATCTAATCATTATGAACACAGACCAAGGATAAACCTTTAAAAAGACATTCTCTATTAAAAAGATAGTCTCTATACATATGCATGCACACATATGTAATATTAAGTTGGACTAGATTCCTAAGGTTACCCCCCACTCCAAGTCTATCCTATTTGTACAGAAGTCCTTTATTTCAGTGCAGGAAGTACCATGAACATATACATGCACAGATACATACACCAAAATATAAAATTATACAAAGAAGCTGTGAATAAGACTGCCTAACTTGATTGCCTACAAATGTTTCTACACTTGAGAGTTTCTCAAATTATTTGAGAATCCTTGCCAACTGTCATCAGGACCTTAGTCCCTGACTATACTGAAGTTAACAAAGCAACAACTAAGAAATCCACGATTTCTCCTTGTCATACATCAAAGGGGATATGTTAAGTGATTAAGCCTTCCTGCCTCTCCTTTATACAAAGTAATGACAATTTCAATTTTTAATATAGTCATCTAATTATTTTCTAGTCTAAAGCAACATAATGTTCACTCATTCAGGTTTATTCTATCACTATTCACCCTCCACTCTCCCCCCTCCCCCCCATAAAAGATTCTGGAGATTTAAAAAAGGAGAAAATAGCAATAATATAAATGTTTTAAGTAATCTACAACCTGCTTGTCTCAAAAAATTTAAATATTAAAATAGGAAAAGTCCAAAATAGAAATGTTACCAAATTTTCCAATCTAAGATCTTTAATGCAATTTTTTTAAAGAAGTGAAAATTAAACAAGAATAAAATCAAATTTTTCATTGGTTTTTAATTAAACTAATACTGCTGGGTGATCAAAATGTGGCAAAAGAACAAGTGATCTATATAGTGTTACCATTACAATACCACATATAACTATAACACCAGTGAATTTTATTTTTACTGTATTTAATAATATTTAAATGTATTTTTGTAATTTGTTTTGAATGTAAAAGTAGATTTCAAAATTGTAAAGGTTACATATCTACTTACATAGAAATTTGGTCTGTGTAGATATTCCAAGGTGAGATTTCATGTTTTATACTTGAAAAAAGTTACCTCTGTGTTTTTTAATAAAAATGCCTTTTAAATACACACAAACACACACACATACACACATACTCCTACATAGGCACAATCTTTTTCATATTATGTTTGCATTGTCAGAGGTGAAATACTAATTCACCTGAAAGATTCATTTTATTAATAACTTACATGTTCCGTTTAAATAAGTAATAAGTCATTTAATAAGTAACTTGAAATGTTAACAAGTATAAGGTTATTAACATAACAACTCGTTATTAAATGTGGTGATAACTAGTTAAGAAGAAATGGCATTCTGATAAAGTTATATAGTCATTCAGGATGCAGGATTTTAGAAATTATACGGAATTTTCAAAAGCTAAAAGTTAAACAGCAACTGTATTATTTAGCAAGCTTGAAATTAAAACAGCTAGAAAATTGGGGTTCCATTATAGTGAGGTCAGTCATGGAGACAGAGCTATGACAGAAAAATACCATGATTTAATGTGTGCAGTAAGACACTTACTTGAATGTCAAATACCACGTTTAATATTTTACTAAAATCCATGTGTGGAAAATGGTTAAAACTTCTTTGGAAGGCAAAATTAAGTTCATACTGATGCAATAATGTTCATTGTGCTTTATTATATCTAGAGTTGTTTTGTCCAGAGGTAATCCTGACAAATTTTGTTTGTAAAGCAAAATTTTAGCTGAAAAAGGAATCAGATACTGGAGCTTTGCATACAATTTTGAAAAATTTGATTCAAATTGAAATGGTACTTTAATTCCATATAATTCCTGTTCATGTTAAACAGGAGTTTATTTTAAGGAATTTTAATGTAAATTTATCTGAGAGACTGTTAGCAAATATTATGAGCATAACAAGCCTATCAGTAAGGGCTTAAATAATGTGACTATTTGTCAATATAGTAATAGTAAAACTATTAGGATGATAAATCTTGCAACAGAACCAGCTACCTTTTGGGTGGAGGATCAGGAAATAAAGATAGTTTACAAATAAACTGAGGGGAAGAAAAGCTACTATTTCAAATCTTAACTATACAAATAGACACAGTTCTGTTATCTAAAACAACTAGTTATTTGCATCAGTAATAATCAAAGAGTGAAACCAGAGTTATAATTAGGGCATAAAGTGATGACTGGGCTTTTGTTTTGCCCAGGGCACCAGGATTTAGAGGGTACAAAAATTCAAAACATCTTTTTCTTCATCAGGATAGAAGCCACCATAGTAACTAACTGCCCATCCAATTCAAATGAATTTTTCTTTCCTATGTCATTTTCATATCATGAATTACTACATCCCCACCTACCAAAAGAAAAAAAAAAGTTTATTTGATGGCTGATTAGTGCGACTTAGTCCAGGGTGCCAAAACTGCTACTCATAGGTTTGACTAAGTCATTTTAAGTAGCCACTTCTCACTTTTAGACTCACATTAATTTTGAAGACTAAAAGTTCACAGCACCATAATTAGCAAAAATATAGAGTAAGGCAATATAATCTGCATGACCAGGGAATACAGTTTTGGATAGCTAGAAAGTTTTTGCACTATTTTTAAGGATGGGACACCAATTCAAATGAGACGCTGTTGTTTCTACTTTTAAGTGAACCTGCGTGAAAATGAGGTTTTTAATAATACTCTGTATAGGAATTTTAAAATCTCCTAAAAATGTGATCCATTAAAGAGTATGACATAAGTTACCAGGAATAAATCCATAGCCTTACTAACTGATCAAGTTGTATTTTTGACAGAGCTTTAAAAGAACAATTTGATTTAAGTTTCCCACCAAAGCGTCAGCACAGGAATAAAAAGTCATCATTTTAAGTCCATTGCCAGCAAGAAGTTTCCAATGAGTCCTTCTTATACAGTAGTTTTCAACTGGGAAAAAAAAAAATCAATTCGCCTTCATTTCTGAAATTCAGAGCAACGCGCATTGTGAACTGACATTTTGGAAGTTAAAACCTATCCAAGGGTGGGGAAGTCTGGAATGAAAGAGACTTATTACAATGAAGTTTCACCTGACTTCTCGCGTCTTAACCAAAGGCATCAGAGCACTCCTACTATCTCTTTAGCTATTTAAATTACAGTAGATATGTCATTCACTAATGACAGAGGTTTTTAATATCCTGGTTTTCATAGAGTTACTGGCAGGTTTAGTGTTTAAAGTTCAGGGTTATTTTTGCACAAGTCAGTATAACTTTTGGGAGAAGATTCACTGAAACCCTTTACCAAACTGCAAGGCAAGCTCTTCAAAACTAGTGTTGGTTAAGAATACGAAAACTATGTTTATATGGGAGATGAGTAATTGATCAATTCTTTAGGTTACTAATTTTTCAAATCTAACTAATAACTAGTGACAGAATTGTTTCATATAATGCTCTCAAAACTTTGTTTTTTTTTAAAACCAGATTCAATAAAATCAAATACTTAGTTATATGTGTATGTGTTTGACATAGCCTTAATTTACCTACCTACTTTCCCCCTTCTCCTCTGTTGAAATTATGTGTATGTATGATTTTATGCATACATAAAGATATGTGTGTGTCTATATGTACATACAACACATTCACATCTGACACTTGCTGACAATTTCAACAGACAGAGGAAATTGATTTTACAAGTTGAGTAGACCAGGTTGCAACGTATTGTTGCTATCCAGTGCAGTCTTTTTTTAAAATATGGTAACATGACCAAAACATAGGACAGTTCTGAGGGTTGAATTCAGCTTCATTCACTTGGTGGGATGTTATGAGCAAATCTATAAACTTGATAATATTTTAAAAGTCTAGTCATCTCTGGTATACAAGGAGAATGCCTACCTCAGATAGTCTCTACGACAAAGGATAAGGTTTGCTTTAGTGTACAGGGTGGAGCCCACCTCTCCCAATCGACAGTCACAGCAGGCACACTTCAGACAGTCTTCATGCCAATATTTGTCCAGGGCCTTCAGTAGATACCGGTCCTTGATTTTACGGTTGCAGCCAGCACAACCTTTCGGCTTGGTGTCTGGCTGGACTGAGAGCATTTGTATACCTAAGAAAGTCAAAAAAAAAAAAAAAAAAAAAAAAAGCAAATAACTTGGACTATTAGATGGAACAAAAAGACAGCAAAGACCAAAATCTGACTAAAAATTCAGCATTGCTTTCTCTACAAGTACAAGATCTTATTTTTTTTATTATAAAGATGTTTAATGAAAATACAAAACAGAACTTAGGCTCTCATTTATACTTTATACTTTCTCAATTTCTTTCCTCATCCATTTGTTCATCTTCCAAATATCAAGTGCTAAAAATATATTTATGTGTGCATGTTTATATACATATAGATATATTTCTATATATGTATATGCATGTATGTGTGTATATACACATATGTGGAGAGAGAAAATATTCATGTCATGGTAAGCAGCTGTTATAAATATGAAGCTAAGTAATATTAGATAATGGTATAATGTTTCTGCTGCTGAATAGAACATTTCCCTTGGGGAGTAAATGTGATTAAAATTCTAAACAATTTTTAAAGAAATCTACTTAATAATGCACCACACATAAATTTGCCCTCCAGTACATAAGTGTCAATCTTGAAATATCTGAAATAACTAGGTTAAAATAACCACTTAAAGTGTATTTGGTGGTAAGAAGAGTAGGGTACCCCCAGTGTGGGGAAAGGAGTTAGCTTACAGTAGTTGAAGAGGTATATGACACAGAATTTTATAACAGATCAATTAAAGATTCAAACATTCCTAAATAATGGACATTCCAATACGTGATCCTTACGGTAAAAGACAGTATAGCCACCAGTGTCTACATTAAAATCGTACAAACTATGCATTTTAACATATAAAGCTACAATTCTAACAAAATATTAGATAACTCTTTAAAAGGGTATCAAGGAAGGGCCCATTGTAGTTACATTTTCACCTCAAAGATCAGAATTAGAAGACAGACAAGAGTCATTAATCATTACTTACCAAGGTTTTTAAAAAAGTTATCTTTACAGAAATGTTATACATCCAGTTACCAGTTATCATGAATAAGAGGTGTTTATCCAGTTCTGCAACTTGGCCATATTCTTTTTAAAAAATTATTTAGTATTTTGATTTTCCTCAATTACATGTTAAAAACAATTTTTAACATTTGTTTTCAAAACTTTGAATTCCAAATTCTCTCCCTTTTTCCTTCCCCACCCCCCCACAAGACAAGCAATTTGATAGAGGTTATACATGTGTAGTCATGCAAAACATTTCCATATTACTCATATTGTGAAAGAAAACATAGATCAAAATACCTCAAGAAAAATAAAATAAAAAGGTATGCTTCAATCTGTACTCAGACACCATCAGTATCTGAATAGATAGTATTTTTTCATCCTAAATACTTCTGAGTTGTTTTGGATCATTGTATTTTGGCCATACTCTTGATAGTAAAATATACTCATCTTTAAGATTTCCCTTTTTTCCTCAACTGATTTTGTACTGAACATATACCCTCTCCATAAAGCCAAATCATAGAATTTTAAACTGAAAAAAATATCTTCCATTATCTTATGTGGAGCCTCCTCCCAAATACAAATATATGAAATGAAGAAACAGAGGCCAGGAGAAGTCAAGTGGCTTGTCTCGAGGTCACACAGTTGTTTAATGTTACAACTAAGATTAGAATCCTAGTCTCCTGAATGTTTTTTTCACCAATTCATTGCTTCACAAAAGTACTGAAGCCCAAACTTGGAAACAGAGAAAGGGATGTTTTGTACTAATTGTGCATGTTCTTACTAACTACTTTAAGAAAACAAAGGCACCGTTCTATATGCAACTATCCCCCATTTCACCCTCCCCAATTATTTAAGTTTTCTTCAACTTTCTACACACTTATGGAAACTGTTCTACCATAGCCTTTAATAATTCTACTTCAAATCACTTAGGCAAAGAGAAGATACACACTATACAGCTTTTTGTAATGGAAGACTTCTGCACAAATTTTTTGTTTTTGAGAAATGGTGAACATTTGTTAAAATGAATCTTCCTTGGGTGATTTTTTTTTTTGGTTCAGCCAGAGTTCCAGAGTAGATGTTGAGTTAAGAGTTCTTTGTACAGAATAACAGGCAGTATCCCTCTGGCCTAATTCCTCTCCTTTGAAGGAACTAAGAACCTAGGACAGATCAATCATTACCCTTAGTAGTCCTGCTTAAAGCTTACTTACTAGAACTTCTATCAAATGAAGATTCTTTGATCGTAACTGGTTATTTCTAGCACGGTTCTATGGGGAATGAATTCCATCAATTATAACATAGTACATTCCCTAATGCCCTTAGTACCTGGATAGGAGAAGCATTTTAATTTCATAAATATGATTCTGGGCTTCAGAGGCATATACATATTTAGTATATGTGGAATCAAAAGTTTGAAAGGAAGACTGCTCTACCTTCCCCACTTTGTAATTTGTTTCAAGGTTTAGTACCCAGAAACATTTGAAGAAAACTCCCACCTGGAAAAAAATAACTAAGCCAATCTCTCCCTCAAAAACCTCCAAACAGTAGAAACTAATCTTTATGAAAATTAGACAATAGCTTACTAATCTCCAAAAAGAAAATGTTTTTTGTTGTGTTAACATTTTAAGTTAGCACTCAGAATTCAGTCAATATGTGTACCTAATAGACTACATGACCCTAGGTCATTTAAGCACAGAAGTAGGATATTCTATATTACATTTATGTGGCTTCCTTTAAAAAAGATCATATTACTCCTAAAATTAAACATTTCAACTAGACAGAAATCAATAGCTGCTAGTTGCAGAAAATGATTATTTCACCATTATTCTACCATATATATATAATTTATAAAGTAGTCAGCGGATTACCCTGACCATTCAAAAAATGTCTTTGTAAAGTTACATGTTCATAAGCCAAGAAACATTTCACAAGTTTCTTATAGCACATCAGGAGTCATAACTAGTTTTAGATTGGCATGTAAATTGTTCTGAGGGAAATTCTTATTGCCTCTGAGACCCTGCTATTCCGAGTTATTTGACAGTTTAAGGGAAATCAATTTTTTTTAAAGACAAATAATGGCCTGTGCAGTATGGTGTTCAGAAATAAGTAGAACCATTTCATTTAAACTCTGGTGAGCTTTTAATTGCCTGGATTGCATTGTGAGCCAGCCTAACGGTTGATTGCCTCCATTATGCTCCCTTGTTCTGTGCTATTCATCCGCAAAGTCTCAGCTATAGTAGTTAACACAACAAAGTAACCACAACTCTATAACATGTGGGTTTTTTTTTTAATAAAGAGATTTTCAACACTTAGAGAGACTGCCTTTCAACCAATAGTATATATTCAGATGAAAAACTACTTTCCCACTTAAGCATGCCTCTCTCTCTCTCTCTCTAAAGGGGAAAGGAACAAGAGGTAAGGCTATACAGCAGGTTGACAGCTGAGGTGAGTTAGGAAGATGCTAAAATGAGAATGCCTGTCCCATACCTAGAAGCCCTGACACAAATTAAAAGAATTTGACCAACAAGGCCATTCAATTGCTGAGGGGTACTAAACAAAAGATTTTCTTTCTTTACCCCCACCAATTCCCAAATCAACCCCTCCCCAACCCCATTTGAAAGCTGGACTGGGCCTAAAAGCTTGTTTTTCTCTGTTCAGTGGCCCAGAGCATCCCTGCAGGCTGTAGCCCCCTAAGGGACAACAATGCAAATAGATGTCCCTATATCTCAGGGACTGGAGCTGCATAACTCCGTTCTACCCCTTCAACTCCCTCCTCCCTACCCTCTCAACCCCCCTTCTTTTTTGAGCAATGGAGCTGGGAACCAATTTGATTCCCTTTTTCTCCAATGCAGCTGCAAGGCTCAGAGATACTGACATTTTTCCACTCTTATCAGTTTAATTACAGTTACCATGGCAGCAAAGTGCTAGTGCTTGGCAAAGGCCAACAAGAGATTTGCAAGACTGAGTTCAATTTTGATGCAGCTCACATGCAAAATCAAAAAATAAGAAACATACATACAGTATAACAAAGAATTCCTTTTGGG
This sequence comes from Notamacropus eugenii, assembly GCF_028372415.1. Classification (NCBI taxonomy): domain Eukaryota; kingdom Metazoa; phylum Chordata; class Mammalia; order Diprotodontia; family Macropodidae; genus Notamacropus; species Notamacropus eugenii. The sequence goes on along the minus strand of NC_092874.1, from coordinate 189,235,823 downwards.
TTTACACTCCAGCCTCTTTTGTGGCAGTGTCTTTTCAGCCACACAGGGATGATTTGCAAACAATGTAGCAATATTTGTTGCACCTAGCAAGATTAATTGGTTTAAACAGCAGTCTTTCAAAACAGCGAACAGCAAAAATGTTTCAAGTATCTTTAGAAATGCACTAAAGAAACATTAAAGCCAGGTTCCTGCAAAGTACAGCTAGGACAGGATAGTAACCTTACCAAAACTTTTCTCCTTTTTCTGCATGAGTTGATTTAAGAATGCCTGAGTAGCAGCTTCTCATTGGATTTGGTAATCCAAGGAAAAGTGGTAGCGTCCCTTTTGCTTTGGCTGAAGTGAGAGGCTGGTGTTCAGATGCACAGTCGAGAACAGACTATTGTGCACCCACTTTGGGAAAGGGTCGGAGTGTCGGCAGGGGGTGGGGGGAAGGGAGAGGGGTTGACAGACAAGACAACACGCACAAACTGAGCCACTTGCACCACTTGCAATGTGGCAGCGTTCAAAATGATGGCGAATGACAAAGCCACATGTTTCCCTAACTCCGTCCGTAATCCTATAATCCCAGCGGTCTCTTTTAGCTTCGTTTTAACAAATGGATTTGATTAAACTGTCACATGCGGCGTTAGCATACCATATCATGTTCAGTATGAAAAAGATCATAAATCTGACTTGCATTTCCTAACAGCGATCGGTGTAGCCTCTAAAAACGTGCTGCATCAGCCTAATATCGGGCTATTAGTCCATGTGCCCCTCACTTTCCCCTTCCCAGGTTCCAGCCACATCCCAATACCCACGCACTCCACTCACTTTTGCTACGAGAAAGGACTGGACACTTAAGGGAATGGTGTGTTTACTGTATCTATTTAGAAAGGGAAAACCACTGTTGGGAAGAACGAAGACTCTCCGAATGAAACTATTGGGGGATTATTAGTGAGGGGAAAGAAGCAGGCACTGAACCGTACCCCACAAAGCAAAACCAAAAATCCACCCATCTCTCTACCGCCAGTCCCACTGACCTGAACCCTAAAATTCTCTTAAAAACTGCAACCCCCCCCAATTCTCTGCCACAAAGACTAAGCGTGTGGAAATGCTGCAGTTCATTGTTAACTTTGACTATTATCTACTCTAAGACTTGAGATGTTCAGGGAAGGAGCTTCTCTCCCTTCCTCCATCAGCATCCTCCGATTGAATGTATTTCATGTCTCATCATAAAAATAATGAAGCCTCACATGATTTAAGCAAAATCGTCTCAGCAGAGCTGCAGCTTGAGCGAAAGTTACAGTGCAGAAGGCGATGTGTTGCGGCTCCAGTGTATACCTCATTAGGAGAGGCAGGAAAAAAAAGACCCACATAACACACACGCACGCACGCGCACACATACACACACCACAAATAACCCCAAGCTGGTGTATACAGTTGCTTCACTTACCTTCTCAATTAAGCAATACAGGGGGAGGCAGTTCAGTGAGCACAGTGGCTGCTTTGTGGCTCTTCTCCTTGGGAAAGGTCAAAAAGAAGCATTGTTTGAAAAAAAAAAAAAGGGACAGGGGAGGGAATCTCTATTCTTTAAGTTTAAAATAATGAGGTCCTCAAGGATCCGCCAAGTAATTGTGTTGACCACATCTGAGCTACAGGTGTCCTCCTTTTAGTATCTTACAGTCCACGGCTGTCTTTCTCTGTCCTGGCTCAAGACAACTTACCTAAGCAGCGTGTGAGGAACCAAGCTGAATGAAGCCAGGGCTTTATCAGCTGCAAAATGCAATCCCTTACCAGCCAGACATAATACAGCCAAAGAAAAGGTCACTCAGTTATTACTGAGCCAGCAGAGCCCAGGCAGCTCTTGTCAAGACCATAGAGAAGCAGCTCCCTTCCGATTTAAGACTATTTACCTCTCACCCCCCATCCCCCGCCTTCTTCTTTCCTTCTCTCTCTCTCCCGTCCCTCCCTCCTTCCTTCGCTCCCTCTCGTGTTCTCGTTCTGCAGCTCAGTCAAGTACAGCCGCCCTCCGAAAGTGCAAAGCAGCCAGGAGACAGATTGGGCTTTGTTGGTAATTTCCCATGGTGAAAATTTACAAGCCTGCGAGTGCAGTCAGCAAAACCACATGCATATGCTAGACACAAACACCAGGGACAACCCCTCGAAAAAAAAAAAAGAAAGGGAAAAAAAGAAAAAGTGACCTCTACAGAAATCAACTCTAAAAGGACCCTATGGGTCCCAGCCTGTCCAAAAATGAAACTCCAGCAAAGGTGGGGGAGCCGGGGGGAGCAGATAATAAGGATTTCTTTGAATAACCAGGACATTTTGCAACAGCTGGCTAGATTTAAAACAAATTGTCCCCAACAGTCAGTCATGAAGCTAATAATTATGGAAATTTAAAAAAGATACAGTTAAAATGTCACCTAAGATTTTCAGAATTAGCCAGAAAAGTATTACCCTCCTTTACTCTAGGAGTATTTGGGAGGAGGGGGGATATATTTATATGTGTGTATGTGAATATACATATATATACACACACATACATATTCACACACATCTTATAGCTTGGTCTCTAACTCCCATTCATAGTCCTGAAAACTCTGCTCTGTAGGTCTGCCACACACAGGCCTCTTCCTACTTCTCAGGCTTACCCCTCCTCTTCGTTCTTAATGGCCTAACCTACAGTGAACTTGTGACCCAATTCATCCAGTTCCTTTCTCCTTTCTTCCAAACATACTTCTTAAATTTACCTTAAAACTCTTAAAAAGTCTTTGAGTCTAATCTGTGTTTTTTTTTTAAAGTACCCTATATTCTGTGCTTTACTACTAGCTTGGTCAAAACACAACTGGGGTACCCACAAGCTTTCAGAGCTCTCAAAATAATTTGCTGTGGTACCTAAACAAGGTCTATTTTGAAGGCATTAAAAAAAAAATTATTTACAGCAATGTCTACTTCTCCCCTTCCCCGCCCCATTTACTTCACATTCCTTCTTGAAAGGCTGTTGACAGCTGAAGAAAAAAGAAAAAGAAATTATTTCTAAAACTTAAAAGTTACTCTCTTCCATGAGGTTTAAAAGACCTGACAAAGGTCAGGCTTAAAATTTAGTCTCAATTTAAATGACATTAAGTCCTTAAAGAACCAAGTAAGATTCAGTGAAGAACTTCCAACTTCCTCCTCCCCACCATCAGTTTAACCTAGAAATAATAGTTTAAAAACAAACAAAAAAGCAATCTAAAAAAATGGACTTTGGGCTTTACTTTATGCTTCAATGAATACAAATTAATAATACCAATATTTTAGCCTCCCCACCCCCAAAACCCTTTATGATGAAATTATCATGTGGCCACTTTTTTCTCCCTTTAAATAGTAACAAAACTCAGAACTAACCTGAAAAATAACTGAAAAATCACAGACAGCAGGTTAATACGACCCCCTTCAGCTGATTTGATCTGTACATAAGCAGATTTCTCAACTTTTGCCTTTCTCTCCTACTTATGCAAGCACACATGCACCTCATCTGTATGAACAGTTCCTTGCTTATACCCTACCTTTGCTACAACCACTCTGAAAGCACAGCAGTGTCTCTCCCTCTCTCTCCCTCTCAACCAATGCACTGAGAAGAAAAGAGGGAGGGAGAAGTATGTGTGGGGAAAGGGAGAAATAAAATCAAAACAAATGGTACAGCTAATGAGGACAATTAAATTAATTATGTTCAAGGAGATGAGATTTTTTTTCCCTCCAACTGTATGATCTGTTACCCCTCGCTGGCAACTGCTGCTCTGTAATTCATGGCAACTGATTAGTGCATCTATGCAAATCTTTGTTTAAATCATTCAACTAATTAAATGATGGGATTATTCCTCTGCCTACGGTGACATCATTCGCAGTAATTAGTACTCTATTTGGACTGTGGCAGTAAGATTCCTGATATCAACACCAACCTGCAAAGACATTAACCACTTTGTCACTTTTTTTAAGGGACAAACACCCAGATCTCTAATTACATGTGTTTCCCCCCTCCTTTATCCCCCAGTCTTCCTTTCCTTCCCTGTTTTACCCCCTCCCCCACCAATCAGGAATATATATTTATATATAAGAAGGGGGAGAAACTTGGTGAATAATATGCCAAACCACATGTGTAAAGGAATAAAATGGAATAGTTAACATTCAGCTCCACGCCATTCATTTTCCCCTAAAATGTAATGATAATTAGATGGGTCATAAAATGCTCTTCTTTTCATTATGACTGATGAAATGCATTAAAGTTGACAGGGTATTACCTGACAGTAATTAGGTTTTGTCATGAATTAAATTATTTGAAAGCAGGCTATCTCCCCAATCAAGCAATTTACAGCAAGATTTTTTTAAATCTGTGCTACATAAGAGAGAGAT
>NC_092874.1:189068952-189228952 GCF_028372415.1 Notamacropus eugenii | reverse complement strand
TATGAGTTCTTAAATTGAACTCTCTGAACCTGGAAGCAACTGGCTTGCAATACTGTTTTGGAAGCCTTTGAATGATTAAAAATAAAAGAGGGCCTCATTCCTAAATTCTCAAAGATTTGTTTCTCCATATCTTTTCCACAAATTTTTCTTTTTCAAGACATGAATCAATAAAGATGGATCATATATATGTATATGTATATATACACACATAGACTATTACATTTGTCTGATGGTTAATAATTGTAAGATTCAGGAAGTTCTGATACAATTTAAATCTTAATTTTTTTTCTTTCAAAAGTAAGCTATTGAAAATAAGAATTATAATAGCTAAAATATTCAATCACCATCTCAAATATACTACCTTATTTCCTAAAAATAGCAATTCCACTTGCATGAACACGTTAAACAGAAGCTGATTTTACAAAACTCGTGGTGATTGATTTATCTTATGGAACTTATAGCACATTTATCTTATAGAACTGAAATAAATTATAGATTTCACTAAATGAAAGAAAGAATTATCAAAAGAAATATCATTTTAGTTTTAGTTTCAATGGCAATAACCATTTCAAAGGAAATATTTTCAAGAAAACATTTTCTACTTTCAAATAGCCATAACTTTTGGCATTCCTAAAGTAAGAAAAATAGATACGGTAACTCTTTTATAGTAGATTTAAAAAAAACTTTGAGGGAGACAAATTGGAGGATGTAATGGTCCTTATAGGGCTTATTGAAGTTAACTATTTCATTACTGAATGGTGAGAGGGCATAGCAACATTTTTCAAATGCAAGAGAAGCATAAAGCTAATTTTCATAGAATCCTGTGAAATGCAAAGAATGAAGCAAATGAAGAGCTCATAGAATTGAAAAATATATTCTCAATAGTAATGGGGGTTATTTACAATATACTTATTATAAATGAATATTATGTTAATAGACCCTTGAATACATATCACTTTAAAAGAAAATCAATCCTTGTAGGAGCTAATAAATTCCATCCCCATGCATCTTCAAGCAACTGGAAAAAAATTCCAAATATTTTCTTTAAAATGGATGATGAAACCAATAGATTTAACTCTTCATATGTTGAATTTTATCAAACCAGTTACTTTTTCCCTCTGAGGATATTACATGTCACATAGTAATTTTAGAAAGATTAATTTGCATTGATGTAAGTTTAGAGGAATCTGAAATTATCAATTTGTGATTTTATATTCCAATGAACACAACTTCAGTTTACAAAAAAGGCAAAAAGTATTTATGATAAGCAAATTAAATGTAATATGAAATAAATAGTCATACTTTGGATTAATTTTGTTTTAATATTTAATTATGTTTCATGACAAAAATATTTTAAAAATTTTTAAATGAGACCAATTTTTCAATAGTCTTCCAAAATATTTGCCAATTCATTATCACTGTAGATACCACTATAGTGTCTTCTAAAACCATATTGCACAAACTATGATTTTGGTATCCACAAACTAGTTAATGTAATGGTCCTATAATTTTACAGACTAAAATATAATTTCTCCTTTTGTTATCACATTTTATAGTTATATGGATATTAACCGGAACTTCTAGGCATTGGTAAGTATGGATTTTTTTTATAAAATGTTTTCTTTTTAATATAAAATTTCAACAAATTAATTTAAAAAAAATCGTAAACTTCCACCTTCCTTCCTAGACAACATTAATTCCTTTTTCTTCTCAGACAGTTTATTTTGAAATAATTTTTCCTTTTGTAAACTGAGGTAATTCATTCTTTGGTGGAAAGTTCACTAAAGATTCACTAAATGTTAGGAAACATATATCCTTTAGAAGTTACGGGTTCAGTTTTTTTATAGTTTTTAAGGGATGACACATGATAAACTTGATCTTTCTTTTTAGCTATCAGAGACAATTTTTATTTCCTGAAAATGAAGGAAAGTGATATAGTTCAGTGAGAGGAACCTGTATTGGGATTCTGGAGACTTAAGTTCAAATCTTGGCTCTAACATTATCTGTGTGATGTTCAGGAAGTCACAATTTCTCTTGGCATGAGTTTTTAAAGTGTAAAATAAAAGAATTAGAGTATATGATTTCTAAAGTCCCTTAAAGCTCTGAATCTATCATCTATGACCACATCTTCATCATTGGTTCTCTAGTATCTGAATTTATATTGAGATTATACTGAAGTTTGAATACAGAAGTAGGTTTGAGTAGGTGATATAATACTCTATGAGTGACAGACCTAATGCATATCCTAGCCAACTATATATTCATCTTAAGTAAGTGTTTTTCCCTTCATGATTGTTTACATAACCTATCTGTCCCTTGTTAAAGTTGGCTAGACCTAGAAGGTTGGGTTTTTTTTTGTTTTTGTTTTTGTTTTTAATAACTGGAACTCTATTCCTGCTATTTGCTTCTAAATCATTGGAGGTGGGTTAAGGAAAAGCACTTTTTGATGTCATGATGTTCATTTCAACACTTCATGGATCTAAAAAGGAGTTTGCAAACTTTTAAGTACCTATATATAAATGCTAGCTATCATCATCATCATCAGTATTATTATTATTGTTTCCTCACAAACGAGATTACAATCCCTTCCTAACTTGGTCTTTGACATTTTCTGTAGCCAAAAAAAATGTCTTAACCCCCTAGCTAACCTGTTAATCAGCTCCTCCAGACTTAGGTAGGCTGAGGATCACAGGCATACGTAGTCTGTTACCAGACCTGGACTTTAATCTTCATTTTCACATTGGTAGGACTTGCCAGCACTTGTACTCCATTATGATACCAAGAACCAAAAGTCATCTTCACATTACGGTGGGACAGAGAAGTAGTAATCTAATGGAATTTTCCATAGCATTTTATTGAAGTTTTTTTTGTAAATAATATTAAAATTATGTGAACAGTTTAAAAACGCAATGAAATGTGTGCACACACACACATATAATGAAATGCTATAAATGAAATGCTATGATGAAATGCTAAGCATTGCTATGCTTAAGAAGAACTGAGTTTTGGGCAGACCTGCTGCCAGATTGTTACTCTGATGTCTCTTTGTGTTGAAGACAATGACTGCAGAATGCAAATTCTTACATGTTCTAATGAAGTAGAAAGGCTTGCTTAGAGCAGGGCTTCTTAACTTGAGTTCCATGGATTCCCCAAAGGGCCTGTGCGTAGATTTCAGGGGTCCATGAATTTTGATGTGGTTAAAATACATACTTTTACCAGCTTCTAACTAAAACATAGTATTTCCTTCTATTATTAATGTAGACAGTAAACATTATTGAGAGAGAATTCATATGCTTTATCATACTGCCAAAGAGGTCCATGATGCAAAATAGGCTAAGAATTCCTGGCTTTGAGTATGGTGAATCTAGAAATGAACTGTGTGTCTATTTTCTAGTCAAGAGCAGATAACACTCATTTAATCATCCAAGGGCCAGACTAGTTCATCACCTAGGCTAACCATCTGAATATTTTTCACCTCAGATCAGCTCCCTTGCTAATAAAGGCAGTTGAGTATGGCATAGAAGTCTGGCAACTTGTGTAGGTAGAGGGAATTCCCTTAACTCATGAAATTATAAATTGAGAATTAAAAATTTCCCAAAGTTTCAATAGCATTGTATAATTAAATCTCAATTAATTGAATTTTTTGAAGTTTGTTTTTTTTTACTAATCATATGAAGTCCATGCTAGAAGTATGTTAAAAAGAAAAGGTGTCACAAAACATAAGATAGTGTGTGTATTCATATATATGTGAATATGCACACATATGGATATAATATGTATGTATATATTACATTATATAATTTCTAAATATAGGGTATGCATTTATGAATATATAATATATACCATATGGTTTATATATAATAATAAATATAATGAATATAGATATGTAATGTATTGCAAATAATATAAATAATAATAAATATGGAATAAATATAAATATATATTATAAATAAATATTCTGTACATATGAATTTTAACTTTACAAACTAGTGTGGTGGAGGTAAAGAGGTATATTATCACTCTATTGACAAATGTAAAATGGGGCCTAGTCAATGAGAGACCAGTCCTTAGAGTATTCTCAGTGTCTGTTGCCAGTTTGCATAGTACTAATCCCATCTGTGGAAATGTATGGTAGAAGGGTTGAGACCCTTTCTCTCCTGGTTCAGGTATCCTACTTCCTATTGGCTTATTGTATGATGATAAGAAGCCTTTTTAATTGGCTGTTGAGCTGGTAGTCAGTGCCTACAAAAGACCTGATATAATGGAAGAGTGCTGTCTTCCCTGGTGCAAAAAGAGCCAAGAAACTCTATAAACCTCTGGGTAGGGAGAAAAAGATAGTAGGTGAAGTGACAGTGGCCTGCTGCCTCTCTCAAGTTGCCTTATGTCTACAACCAAACCATCATATAGCTGTGAACGCATTGCTCTGCCTTGTCTTTTTGCCTCTATTTCTTGGTCTTAGATGAATGAGTATTGGAGGTAGATGGACCAGATGAGTTCATTGCAACCTTTGAAAGGTCAGAAGGGTGACCAGAGGTCCAAGAGAGGATTTCTTAGCAAAATCTGCAGGTAGCTGTAAGAGCTGATTATTGTGATGGGCCAACCCTGAGGACCAACCTTCTTAACCCAGACCATCAGTGGATCAAATCAGTAGCCAAGCAAAATACCTGCAAGCAAAGTGTTGACTCTTCTGTTGATTATGGCCACTCCAAGAAGCAAACTTTGAGGAGGGGAGGATGTTGACAATGCCTACAGGGACCAAGGTTTCAGGGAAAAGTGGGCTCTGAGTTTGGGGGTCAATGTTTTTGTACTTGATTCCTGCTCTAGCTTTACAATAAATAAGCCTTTATAAAAAACTACTTGATGTCAATTGGTTAATTGGTTTTGAAGAGTCATCAACTATGAGTCAATAATCACTGATTAAATAATATTTGGAAATATTTTGTGTCATTGTTATTAGAGGGATACACTGGATGGGGGCCTGTGAGTGATAGTAATGGAAGGAAAAAAAGTTTTTCAAGTTGTACCTACAGATCTGAGGAATAAAGTAGTTCTTTGTGAATTCAGTTTGCTAGCCACAGTGATCTTTACTCTGGAGGCTGTGTGGGCTGTATTGGGATTTTGTTCAGGATCAGATGCTATAGATTCCAGCAGTCTATGGACTCCCACTTCTGAACCCTTGGTAGTTCTTTTGCACTTTCATTCTCAAAACTTATTCTCCTAAGATCAAGAAAGAATAAACACAATAGAGGCAAAAAAAGGCAGAAAAACATAATGGCCTGGTGGGGAAATGAGGCTGCCAGAAATAGAAAGCAATCATCAGGCTAGGGCAACCTCCACTGATAATAGCTTTCTCCTATCCAGATACTTAGAACAGTGCTTGCCTCACTCATTACCAGGGAAGAAGGCATTCTTTTGTTAGCTCTAGGCTTTTATATGTGCTATCAGTTCAGGCTCAGCAACCAATAAAAAGGCTTTTCATCACTACACAGTAAGCCAACAGGAGACAATAAGGATACCTGAACATATTCTGAATCAGAGAGAGATTGGGCCCTAGGTCTTCCATCATACATTTCTAGAAGTAGTCTCAACCAAAACCCCACATGTATTGGCAGCAGGTATATTGCACTGCTCTGAGGACTGGGTCCTCATTGATCATTCTCCCATTATATATGAATAACTTCATTTAAAAATAAACCTACATTTCAGTGTAACTGGGTGGTCATGTCCAAACCCTACCTTTTTTTCTTTTACCTTATTTCTTGTGTAAGGCCAAACAAAAGACAAACAGAAATCTCTGTCTCAGACCCCAGAGCCAAAAACTGATTAGCAGATTAGGATGTCTCCATTTCCTCTCATGGAATAGAAAAAAGTGATCCTGAGGCCAATGGCATCCTGTTTGTAAATTAAGTATAACCATAGGTTTTCTGTATTCTATATAAGGCCCTAAGGCCCATTTTTATGGGCCAACCAACTGCTTCTTCATGCCATAACTTGTAGCTATGGATCAAAGAAAACTTTTTTTTTATTAACTTGTGCCCTTAAGTGCAAGCAGTGGGGCTTTTAGCACAGCATACGCATTGATACTAATTATGTGATCACAGGAATTGGAAAGGAAGGTGAATCATGCATGAGTTTGAGGCAAAAAGGACTATGAGCTCTTTGTATATTGGTAGATGTAACAGAAAATAGTGCTGGCTGGAGACGAGGAACCACCTGAAATAACTCTGGAAATGTTATGTGACCAATTAATTGCACACTAGGAGAAGGCAGATTTGGCTGGATATTTTTAACTTTCAGAAAACAACTATATTTTACATTTTCTTTCTTATCTGGCCTTCAATGTGGAAGAAAAAGAAAAGAAAGTGCTTTGCCTATTTTTCTTATTTACAATAAATGTATAGTCAATTTTTAAGTGTCAGTTTATCTTTGAGAAGTAGTATGGTATGAAGAAGTATAATGCTATAAAAGTGATGGCAACACTGTTCTATTTAACATCTATTTGTTCTTCATTTAGATAAGAATTTCAGAGTTAGGAGTTTGCTGACTTGCAGGGCTTTCATTCATCTTAGTTTGCCATGTTGTTTTCTAGACAATTTCAATTCTGCAGCCATCTAAGTCTTTCTAAATTAAAAGATTTATCTCTTTTCCTTTGAGAAAGTATGTAACATATTTAGATACAAAAGATAATTCTGTTTAGGCTGGTGCCTTTCATGATTCAGAGAAATAAATTTAAGAGGAGACACAGAGAAGACATGCAAGAGAGTGAAAAACAAACAAGGAAGGAAGGAAAACAAGTGTTTATTAAGTCCCTACTATATGCCAAACACTGTGCTAAGTGCTTTATAAATATTATATCATTTGATCCTCACAACCATCCTAGTTAGGTAGATTCTATTATTATTCCAATTTAAAAGTTGAGGAAACTGAGGCAGAAAGAGGTTAAGTGACTTGCCCAGGGTCTCACAGCTAGTTGGTGTATGAGGCAGGAGTGGGATGAGGAAGTTAATTAGAAGTATGAGTATACACTAACGGCAGATATATTTGGTGAATTCAATATTCTAAACTATCAGATGCTCGTATTATACTCTTCAGTGATAGGCATAGGTAACTGAGACTTAACTGTAGTTGGATTATGGTATCTAGCATTGTAGATATACTAGTATAGCAAGTAGTCCATGCATTTATATGTTCATCTGTGTCCTTTGGATCACCTTCACAATTTTAAGTTTTCCTTGCTCCTGCAAGTGATCTAAAAACATACTTTATCCATCATCCTCACTTGATCTTACCATTCTTGCCATCTATCATCCTGTGTCTTCAATTGCCTTCTTGAAAATGTCATAAACAAGTGATACCTTCCTTTCATCTCCTCTTCCTTACTTCCAAATCCTCCATAGGCTTCCTACTTTATCATGGTCTCTCCAAAGTGACCAAAGAACTCTTGATTGCGAGCCTAACAGCCTTTTTTAAATACTGATTCCTCTTGTGTTCTTGGCAGCCTTTGACTCTGTTGACTCCCCTGTTCTAAACATTGTCTTTAGGTTAGTGAAGCACTGCTCTCTTCTGGTCTCCTCTTATCTATGTGAAAACTCCTTTGTTTTGTTTTTTGCAGGTTTTTTTATTTCCTTCTAATACCATGTAAAATCCCACCTTTTATGAGAAGTCTTTCCTAATCCTTTTTAGTGTTAGAACCTTCCCTCTGTTGATTTTCTTCAATTTACCCTGTACATATCTTTTTTGTGCATAATTGGTCTTATTGTTTCCATCATTAGACTGAGTTCCTTAAAAAATAGTGACTATCTTATGCCTGTGTGGGTATCCCAAACAGCTCAGTGGCTAGTACGTAATACGTGCTTAATAAATGCTTATTGACTGACAGGCCACATCCAGTGACCATGAGTGTCCCTAAAGGGTCTGTCCTGCGGCTACTTATTTTATAGTTCATATAATATTGCTTGTTGATCTCATCTTCTCCAGAGGTCTCAATTAGTATCTATGTGGATGATTCCTAGATCATCAGAATATATATTCAGCTATAATCTCTCTCATGAGGTCAAGTCTTACATAACCAATTGCCTTTTGGATATCCCTTATCAGATATCTTTGAGATATCTCAAACTTAGCATGTTCAAAACAGAAATCATCTTTCCACTCAAATACTTCTTTCTTCCTTCTTCCCAATCATCTCTATTACTTTAGAGGACATTACCATTCTTTCAATGACAGGTTTGATATATTTGTGTAATTCTTGACTTCTCTTTTGCATATACCTATACCCAATCTGTCATCAAATCTTGTTGATTCTACCTTCACAACATCTCTCTTTTGTATCTCTTTTCCTCTATTCCCATAGTTGCTACCACCTCTCATCATCTTATGCCTGGACTTTTGTAATAATGCCTATCTTGATGGATATCCTGCTTCAAACCCCTCCCTTTCCCATCAATTCTCAATTCAGATTCCAAAGTGAATTTTCTAAAGTACAGGTTTGACCTTGTTACAACCTTTATACCAATAATTTGAAAATTATCTCTCCTGGATCTATTTTACAGATTAGTTGTTTTTTCAATGAGATATTCCATATAGTCTTCTATTTTTTCATTCTTTCAGTTTTCTTTTATAATTTCTTGATTTCTCATAGAGTTATTAGTTTCCATTTGCTCCATAATAATTTTTAAGGAATTATTTTCTTCAGTGAGCTTTTGTACCTCTTTTGCCATTTGGCTTAGTCTTTTTTTAAGTTGTTATTGTCTTCAATGTTTTTGGGGTCTCCTTTAGCAAGCTATTGACTCATTTTTCATGATCTTCTTGTATCACTCTCATTTCTCTTCCCAATTTTTCTTCTACTTCTCTTACTTGGTTTTCAAAATCCTTTTTGAACTCTTCCATGGCCTGAGACCAATTCATATTTTTCTCAGAAGCTTTGGATGTAGGAACTTTGGCTTGGTTGACTTCTATGTTTTGATCTTCCTTGTCACCAAAGTTAGATTCTGTAGTTTGATTTTTTTCCCTGCTGTTTGCTCATTTTCCCAGCCCATTACTTGACTTTTTAACTCTTTGTTAAGGTAGGGTTCTGCTTCCATTGTGGAGCGTGTACTATCTCAAGCTTCAGGGGTTTTGTGCAGCTGACTTCGGAGAAACTTCTAGGGACCTATGAGTTTTCAGTTTTTCTAAGGTGGTATGATCAAAGAAGAGGTGTTTACTCATCTCTTGGCTCATGTTCTGGTCAGTGAATGACCACAAGCACTTTTTTTTCTGTCCTGGAACTGTAAGGAAGGTTCCCTTTCCATTGCTGCCACAAACTTTGTTATACTAGAGCTCCTCATCAACCCAGGACTGCAACCCCAGATTCAAGTATGGGCAAAGCAACACAATCCTGCTAGCAAAATGATCCCTGTAATCTCCTTCTGATAAGTTGTTTGATCTCCTTGTGGTTTGTGGGCTGAGAGATCTGGAAGCAGACACTGCCACTGCCACTGCTGCCCCTGGGCTACAATGGGACCAGGGCTGGACTGCACTCCCTTTTAACCCAGGTCCAACATACCTTTGCAACTGACCTTCTAAGTTGTCTTTGGTGTTTTTGGTTTGAGAATTCTGGAAACCACCTCTGGTGCCAGTGATTTAGTCCCCTGAGGCCTGCTCTGAATTTGCTGTAGCCCAGTCTGGGCCAGCTGGCCCAGACTAGACTCCTCTCCTTTCCCAAGCTGGGAGCAACAGACCTTTTCCATTGATCATCTAGGTTGTCTTGGGCTGAAAATTTGTTTCGCTCAATCTTTTTGTGGGTTCTGCTGCTGTAGAAGTTGTGTAGAGTCATTTTTATAGTTACTTAGAGGGGTTTGGAGGAGAGTTCAAGGGAGTTCCTGCTTTTATTTTGCCATCCTGGCTTCACCTCCATACTCTTTATCCCCATTCAGTAAGCTCTGGTGGCCCCTAATTAGGGCCAGGATCAACATAAAAGATTCCTTCCTACTTTTCTTCTTTTTACTTTTTTTTGAATTTATGGGATAAAACATATTTCCATAATGTAGCATAATTTACAAAAATGATTGCATATTTAACTACAAATCTATTATGTACAACTTGGTATTCCTTTTAAATATATCATAAAGTTATCATGTAAATTTTTTCCCTTTTTCCCCCCTCCAAATGGCTTATATTAGATACAAATATATGTGCATACACATATATGTAAAATCATTCTATACATACTTGTATTTATCAGGTTTTTTTCCTCTTATCTTCCTTAATATGTTCTTTGTAGTTAAATGGGGTATTTATAATAGTCAAAATGACTTACTCATTCAAAGCTGTTCTTCAAACAATATTGCTGTTACTATATACGATGTTCTATTGGTTCTACTTATTTCTCTATTCATTATTTCATGCAAGACTTCCCATGTTTTTCTAAGATCACTGAGCTCATCATTTCTTATAGCACTTATAGTATTCATCACAATCATATACCACAACTTGTTCAGTCATTCCCCAATTGATGGGCATCCCTGCAATTTCCAGTTCTTTGTTACTACAAAGATATCTGCTATAAATATTTTAGAATATATTGATTTTTTTTCTTTTCCCCAGTTGATCTTTGGAAATAAACCTAGAAGTGGTATTGCTGGGTCAAAGTGTATAGGTAGTTTAATAAATCTTTAGGCATAATTCTGGATTGCTCTCCAAAATGGCTGAAGCAGTTCACAATTCCATCAACAATGAATTAATGTTCTAATTTTTCCATATTCCTTCCAACATTTGTCACTTTCCCCTTCAGTCATTTTCTCCAATTTGATAGGTATAAAATGGTATCTCAGGATTGTTCTAATGTGCATTTCTCTAACCAATAATAATTTAGAACATTTTTAATATGACTATAAAATGTTTTGACAAACTGCCTGTTCATATCCTCTGACAATTTATCAATTGGGGAATGATTTGTATTATATTGACTTGACAAGGTTCTTTTTATATTTGAGATATGAGACATCTATCTGAGAAAATGTCTACATTTTCTTACTTTTCTGCTTTCCTTCTGATCTTAGCTACATTTGTTTTATTTTAAAAAACCGCTTTAATTTAACAGTGAAAATTATTCATTTTACACTCAACTTTGCTTTCTATCTCTTTTTTATTGATTAATTGCTCATCTATCAATAAGTCTGATAAGCAATATGTTTCATGCTCTAATTATCTTGTAATATCTCTTTTTATATTTAGGTCTTGTATCCATTTTGACCTTATTTTCGTAGATGGTGTAAGATATTGATCTATTCCCAGTTCCTGGTAGACTGACTTCCAGTTTACCAAAAATTTTCTTTTTACCAAATAATAAATTCTTATCCCAAAATCTTGTTTTTATACTTTTCAAATATGAGGGTATTATAGTATTAGTTATGGATATCATTATATTCATATTCCCTCAATTTTTCTTTTTCTTGTCTGAGTTCTATCACCAAAATTTCTGGTATTCTGTGCAAAAGAAGTGGTAACAATGGTTTCATCCCTGATTTTAATGAAAAGGAATTCTAGTTATCTCTGTTACATATGATTTTAGATATGTATTATTTATGATTTTGAGGACAAGTTCATTTATTTCTATGTTTTATAGAATTGGTTTTAAAGAAGTGAGATGGGGGCAGAGCCAAGATGGCAGAGTAGAAAGATGCACATTTTCTAGCACTTACCCCACAGCCCACAAAACACCTGTAAAGATGACTTTCAACAAAGTGTAGATCAACAGAAGCCACAGAACAACAGAGTGAAAAAGGTTTCCAGCCAAAGGTAACTAGGAAGACCAACAGGAAAGATCTATCTCACAGGATGCTGAGTGGAGCGGAGCACAGCCCTGGCTATGTGGCACTGGAGGAACAGGAATTGAACAGACCTCAGTGCAGAGTTCCTAGCAGGGAAGGTCCCAGATACCTCAACCCAAAAGTGATAAAGAAAGCTCCAAAGGTCAGTGGGGGAGGGGTTTCCCAGCTGAGCAAGAGGGAACAGGATTTCTCGAGCAATAGCCCCAGGCGATGGCAGAGGCCTCAGCAGGAGACTGTAGGCAGCTACAATGGCTGGGGAGCAACCTAAATCCATTGTTCAGGCAGCTCAGTTTAAAGCCTCTGGCAGGTAGGGAGAAGCTGATCTAAACCCCATCCCTGAGTGATGGCCCTGCCCCCACCCAAAGCCCAGGGGAACTGAGCAGCTGAGTTTAATCTCTTGACAAAGGATTCAGAAGTCAAATAACTGACTGAGAAAATGCCCAAAAAAGGGAAAAAAAAATAAAACCATAGAAAGTTACTTTCTTAGTGAAGAGGTGTCTCTTCCCATCCTTTTGGATGAGGAAGAACAAGGCTTAGTGTCACAGAAAGTTAAGACCTCTGCCTCCAGGGTCTCCAAAGTGAACTTAAATTGGGCTCAGGCAATAGAAGAACTTGAAAAGAGAGTTAGCAGCTTGCTAAAGGAGAACCAAAAAAATGCTGTGGAAAATAACACCTTTAAAAAGGGGCTAACTCAATTGGAAAAAGAGGTCCAAAAAGCCAGTGAAGAGTAGGAGGTATTAAAAAGCAGAATTAGTCAAATGGAGGAGGAGGTTCAAAAGCTCACAAAGAACAAAATAGTTCTCTGAAAGAGAGAATTGAGTTCAGGGAAATGAATGTCTATGAGGTAAACTAAGCAGTTAGAAAACAAAACCAAAAGTTTGAAAAAATAGAAGATAATGTGAAACATCTCATTGGAAAAACAACTGACCTGGAAAATAGATCCAGGAGAAACAAGTTAAAATTATGGGACTCCCTGAAAGCCTTGATCAAAAAAAGAGCCCAGATACTATCTTCCATGAAATTATCAAGGAAAACTGTCCTGATATTCTAGAACCAGAGTGCAAAATAAATATTGAAAAAATACACCAATCACCTCCTGAAAGAGACCCGAAGAAAGAAACTCCTAGGAATATTGTGGCCAAATTTCAGAGTTCCCAGGTCAAGGAGAAAATACTGCAAGCAGCTAGAAAGAAAGAATTCGAGTATTGTGGAAATACAATCAGGATAACAAAGGTCTGGCAGCTTCAACATTAAGGTATCGAAGGGTTTGGAATAAGATATTCCAGAAGTCAAAGGAACTGGGATTAAAACCAAGAACGACCTACCCACCAGAGTATAATACTTCAAGTGAATAAATGGTCATTCGATGATATAGAGGACTTTCAAGCATTCATATTGAAAAGACCAGAATTGAAGAGAAAATTTGACTTTCAAACACAAGAATCAAGAGAAGCTTGAAAAGGTAAATAGGAAAGGGAAATCATAAAAGACTTTCTAAAGCTGAACTGTTTACATTCCTACATGGAAAGAAAATATTGCTAACTCTTGAGACTTTTCTCAGTATTTGGGTAGATGGAGGGATTCTACATACATGCACACACAGGAGTACAGGCTGCATTGAATCAGAAGAGATGATATCCACAAGAAAAAATAAAATAAAATTAAGGGGTGAGGGAGGAAAATACTGGGAGGAGAAAGGGAGAAATGGAATGGGGCAGGCTATAACTCATAAAAGAGATAAAGAAAAATCTTGTTCAATGGAGGAGAAAAGGGAGAAGGGGAGAGGGGAAAAGTGAAGTTACTCTCTCCACATATGGCTTAAGGGAGGAATAATATGCTCACTAAATTTGGTATGAAAATCTATCTTATAATACAGGAAAGTAGGGCAGGAGGTGAAAAATGGAGTGAGGGGAATGATAGAAGAGGGGGAAAATGGGAGAAGGGAGTAACTATAAATAAACACTTTTGGGAAGGGACAAGGTCAAATGAGGGAATAAAAAAATAAGGGGAGATGGAGTAGGATGGAGGACAATATAGTTAGTATTACACAACGTGATTATTATGGAAGTCTTTCCCAAAATGACACATATATAGCCTGTATTGAATTGCTTGCCTTCTCAGTGGGTATGGATAAGGAGGGAGGGAGGGGGAGAAGTTGGAATTCAAAGTATTAGAAATGAATGTTGAGAATTATTATTACATATAACTGGGGAATAAGAAACACAGGTTAATGGGGTATAGAAATTTATCTTGCCTTACAAGAAAAGAGAGAAGATGGGGATAAGGGAAGGGTGGGGTGTGATGGAAGGGAGTTCTCAATGAGGGAAGGGGTATTCAGAATGCAAGGTATTAGGCGGTGGGTGGAGAGGAGAGATGGGGAGAAAAATTGGTCATGTTACAAAGTGGTCATGTTACAAAGTGATGTAAAAGCAATTTGTATTAAAACAATTGACTGAATTAATTACTGAGACTGGATCAGTGATATCTTTAGTGTGGGAAAATGAATTTTAGTTTAAGTCTCCTAGAGGCAGGTAACTTTCGGTAAAATTTGGTGTTGATGGAAAAGTTAAGGTTTTAATGGTAAATTTGATTTTATGATTGTTATTTAATCAGGAACTAGAATATGTATAGAAAGGTATGTAAGCCACTTAAAACTTGCCTCAGAAGATATTTCTTAGCCAATGTGAAATTATAGTCATATCTGAAACCTGGTTATTGGAACTTGCTATTTTAAGATGATAATGGAGCTATTAAGTGACTGTTCTTCTGAGTCTAACTCCAGGTATGGATAGCAAGAAAGGCAGTCTGAGCCTCCAATCCATGATGCCAGTAAGCCTGTGAGATGCTGGTATGAACTGAAAAAGGTAATCTCATGGGAAGGGTGGGAGAGTGGCGGTTCAGCCTGGGCTGAGGTAGGATTCTCCTGACTCAATTTCTCCACTGACACCTGGCAGACTCTAAGCCTGACTGAATGCAAGTTGGCAATCTACTCCTCCCTGGAACTGACATGAAGATGGGGAGATATTGTTTCTCTGCAATATCCTTACTCTTGGTGGCAATTTCCTGTAGTCAAAAGGTTTGTAAGCTTAATACCAGATCTATTAAATTATAGATTGTTGGTAGAGGAACATCTGAGGTCAAGTCTAAAATTAAGCTAGTAGTCTTAGGACTTTAGACCAATAATAATAAGTTAGGGTCCTTTAATTCTTAGTAATAGTGTGGAGACAATTAGGTCAAGGGCTTATGAAGTTAGCATACATAGTTATTATTTGTGTCTCAGTTGGTTAATGTTAAAAAAATCCATTTGTGGTCTATATTGTAAATGCTTTAAAAGAAGTACCACATGACCAAAAGTTGGAATTGTATTATGTGATATGAACTGCGTTAAAAATGAAAAATAAAAAAATATAAATAAAAACTTTCTGCAGCTATTGATATAACCATGTGATTTTGTTTGTTTTGTTATTAATATGTTTAAGTTCATATTTTTTCTTTATGTTAATCCAAATCTAAATTCCTAGAATAAATCCAACCTTACCATAGTGTATAAGCTTTGTTATATGTTGTGTTAACATTTTCATTAATGTTCATTAAAAATATTGGTCTACAATTTTCCCCTTTTGTTATGACTTTGGTTTATATATCAATGCCCTATTTGTGTCATAGGAGGAATTTAGTACGATTCCTTCTTTGATATTTTCTTTAAACAGTTTACATAGTATGATTAATTGTTCCTTGAATGTTTGATATATTTAACATGTGAATCCATGATTTTTGATACTGGTAATATGATCTCCCTCTTCTTAATTAAAAATAGCTAATGTTTTTTCTATCTTGATTTTTTAAAACAGTTCCTAGTTTTATTTATTAATTCAAAAGGTTTTTCATTGTTTTTAATTTTGTTAATCTCTTATCTTCAGGATTTCTAATTTGGTATGCAAATTGGGGTTTTTTTTTGTAGTATTTTCCTCAAAATCCCAATTCACTAATCTGTTTATTCATCCTCTATCTCTTCTCTCTCTCTCTCTCTCTCTCTCTCTCTCTCTCTCTCTCTCTCTCTCTCTCTCTCTCTCTCTCTCTGTTTCTGTCTCTGTCTCTCTCTAGTTAATAAAAGTATTTGCACACCTAAATTTCCCTCTAAGGTTTGTTTTGGCTATATCTCAATAATTTCAGTATATTATTTTTCATTGTTGTTAGTATCTTTAAAGACATTATCTAGAGGGACAGAGCCAAGATGGTGGAGAAAAGACAAGTACTCTCCTGAGCTCTCCCAAATTCCCTCCAAACAACTTTAAATAGTGCTTCAAAACACATTCTACATTGGCAGAATCCACAAAAGGATGGAGTGCAATTTCTAGCCCAATTTCTAAAGTTGGCAGGAAAGATCTCTCCACCAAGATGAGAGTAGAGTGCAAGTTACACCAGCACAGACAGTGCCCCAGCAAAGCAAGAACAGGTCATGGGTGACTGAATGAGCAGTAGCAGCAGCTGCTTCCAGAGCTCTCAGCCCACAGATGACAGGGGTCAAAAGGAAATTATAGGGGTCCTTTTTCTAACACTAGGTACTGGACTTTGTTGCATTGTCCAAACTCGGATACAGATAGCAGTCATGGGCCATGGTTATAGGGCAAAAAGGAGCATTAGCAAACCAGAGATTGTGGCCACAGAGGAGTGGGGACCCTGGTCACCATTCCAGGGCAGAAAAGAGTGCTTATGATTGCTCACAGACCAGAGCTCAGGCTAAGAAAGTAGGTAACACACCTTTCCTTAGATAATGCCACCTCAGAATTGAAGGCTTACAGACACACAGAACTAGTTGTGAAAGCATTTGCACAAAACCTTGAATCTCAAGATAGTGCCTTCTCCACCCTAGCAGCAGAGCTCAACTTTAATAAACAATTAAGTCAGGAAATAGACTGGAAAATGTACAAACAACAACAATAAAAAGATCCTAATCATAGAAAGTCACTATGGTGACAGGGAAGATGAAAACACAAACTAAGAAGAAGACAACAAACTCAAAATTGCTACATTCAGAATTCAGATTGGTCTCAGGTCATGGAAAGCTCAGAAAGGATTTATAAAGCCAAATAAGACATAGAAGAAAAATTGGGAAAAGAAATAAGAGTGATACAAGAAAATCATGAAAAAAGAGTCAACAGCTTGGGTAAAGGAGGCACACAAATACTGAAGAAAATAACACCATAAAAATATATGAATCAGTCAAATGGTAAAAGAAGCACAAAATCCAATGAAGAAAACACCTTGAACAGGAGAATTGGCCAAATGGAGAAAAATATATATAAAATTCACTAAAGAGAAGAACTTCTTAAAAAAACAGAATTGGCCACATAGAACAAGATGCACAAAAATTCACTGAAGAAGAGAAACCCTTAGAAAGTAGAATGGGTCAAATGGAAAAGATGGTACAAATGCTCAATGAAGAAAATGATTCCTTAGAAATTAGAAGTAAGTGGTAGCTAATGACTTCATGAAATATCAAAAGCAATAAAACCAAATAAAAAGAATGAAAAAATAAAAGGAAATGTGAACTATCTTAATGGAAAAATGACTGACTTGGAAAATAGATCAGGAGAGATAAGTTAAGAATTATTGTACTACCTGAAAACCATGATCAAAAGAAGAGCCCAGACATCATCTTTCAAGAAATTATCAATGAAAAAACCTACTCCAATATTCTGTAACCAGAGAGGAAAAAAACAGAAATTGTAAGAATTGACCAATTACCTCTCGAAAGAAGTCCCCAAACGAAAACTCCCAGGAATACTATAGCAAAATTCCAGAGCTCCCAGATCAAAGAGGAAATATTGCCCGGAGACAGAAACAATTTAAATAACATGGTGTCACAGTCAAGATAACACAAGGTTTAGCAGCTATTAAAAGATCCTGGGCTTGGAATATGATATTCCAGAGGGCAAATGAGTTAGGATTACAAGGAAGAATCACCTACCCTAAAAAACCGAGTATAATTCTTCAGGGGGAGAAATGGTTATCCATTGAAACGGAGGGCTTTCAAGCACTTCTAATGAAAAGCCCAGAACTGAATAGAAAATTTTACATTGAAATATAAGACTCAAGAGAAGCAGAAAAAGATGAACAGGAAAGAGAAACATTTCTACTTTTCTGTACTACTTTGAGCTTTTTATGTTGTTGTTTTTTTTTTGTAAGAGTGCCATATATACCTGATAAACATGTACAGTTCTTTCTTTTTTCATTCAATTATTGATAGAAATTTATTATATATAATTTTTCTAAACTTCTGTTTAGGTCTTTAATGTCCTTTCTTGCTTATCTATCTATCCATCTTTTATTCATCTATTTATTTTTGAGTCCTCAATAAACTTTGTAATTAGCTTAGTTTTTCCTTTAAGTATTTAGAAATTATGCTATTTCATGCATTTGTTGTTGTTGAGGCAGGTCCAACTTTCTGTGACCTTATGGACTATACTAGTATAGTCCATGAGGTTTTCTTGGAAATAATATGGAGAAGTTGGCCATCTCCTTCTCCAATGAATTAAGGCAAACAGAAGTTAAATGACTTGCCCGGAGTGACACAACTAATGATTGCCTGAGGCTGGATTTGAGCTTTGGTCTTTTTGACTCCAGGCTCAGTCTTCTAACCATTGTGCCATGTAGCTGCTCAGGGTTTTTTGTTTTTGTATTTCTGTTCAGCTGAGGCATAATGGATGTAAGATCCATGCAAAGTACTAATGCTTGTATCTCATAAGTGTACAGTAGAACCTAGGGGCCTCAGACTCCTGCTAGCTGTGTGATCATGGGCAAGTCACTTAATCTTGTTTGTCTCAGGTTGCTCATCTGTAAAATGAGCTGGAGAAGAAAATAGCAAACCACTTTGGTATTGTTGTCAAGAAAATCCCAGAAGGGGACACAAAGAGTCTTCCCTTTTACCAAAGATTTCTGAAGTAAAAATAGTTCAATGATGCCTATAATCAAAGTTGTCTATTTCATTTGTATTCTATCACCTTTGGTTAAGGATTCTCTCCCTTGCAATAACTTTGAAGGGCAACTCCAAAAGTTTCCACAATTTTTTCAGTCTTTTATATTTTCACTTATCTATTTAGAACTTATTGCAGAATGTGGCATAGCATGCAAGTCTAAGCATACAAAAATATAATTTATCTTTCTAAGAAATATATATCTTTTCTCATTCTCATATTGGTTGGGATCCAGCAAGAAAAATAAATACATGGTTACAAATATGTATAGTCAAGCAAAATAAATACAGGAATTGACTATGTCAAAATATAAATAACTTTCACTCTTCCCTCAGTCCTTCACTTCTCAGAACTTGGATAGCCTGTTTCTTCATAAGTCTGGAATTCGTAGTCTGTTGACAGTCCCTAAGTCTTTTAGAAATAGTTTTCCTTACCACGTTATTGTTATTATATGAATATTTATCCTGGTTCTCTGTTCACTTTATTTGGTATCATTCATATGATGCCTAATGAGTCCTAGGTCTCTCCGAAATCATATCCTTTGTGATTTCTTATAATACAATTATATTCCATCATACTCAAATTCCAAAACTTTTTTTAGCCATTCTCCTATTGATGAGCACTAAATGTATATTCTCTAAACTATTTTTGGATTTTCTAATAAGTTCTTATTAAATAAGTACTATTGTCTATCATTTTATATTGGTGTTAACAAACATTAGAGTACTGAGTAATACTATTTCTTATTCTTGCTTATCTATTATATTACACTGTTTTGATATATTTTTAAAACCAATACCTAATAATTACATATATACACATATATATACATATGATATATATATATATATATATATATATATACACATGTATATAATCTTTATAATGTAGTTTGGAGTCTGGAAATACTATCCCATTTATTTCTGCCTTTTCATTATTTTCCTTGAATATCTAGAACTTTTGTTTGACCAAATGTTTGTTATTATCATGTTGTTTAGCTGAATTTAGCTGAATTAAGAAATTATGTGGTAGTTTGATAAGGATAACATTATATTACTGCAATAATTAATACATTGGTGAAACCCTATTGAATAGAAATGCTGCACAGTTATTTAAAATTTTACAATAATATCTTATAAGTGGATTTGCATCTTGAGGAATTTTTAATTGTGTCACACTTCACTATTCTTTTGAATGGAATTTCTCTATTTTTCCTCCATTTTTTTTGTTATTGCTCTTTAGAAATGTGTGTGGATTTATTTTGTTTCTGTTTCACAGAAACTATTGACACGAGTGATATTTATTGCTGCTTCTTTCAAGTTTTCTAAGGAAATCATTATGTAATCTAGAAATAGGGATACATTTTTATTTTTTACCAGTATTCATGCTTTTAATTGATGTCTCTTTTTTATGGCTGTCAATAGCATTTCGAGAACTAGGTTAAATAATAATGGCAGGAGGGGGCATTCTTACATTTATCCAGTAGTCATTGGAAAATTTTCTAAGATTACTCTATACCTTTTACATTAACTTATTTGTGTCATCAACAAAAATGAATGTTGAGTTTTTTAAAAAAAAAGGTTTTTGAGGGACAATATAATCATTTCATTTTGGTTGTGCTGTTTTTAAGGTAAATAAATTAATAATGCTGAACCATTTTGTACCATTAATAGAAGTTCATCTCTATCAAATTGAACATTGTTTTACATATCTATGTAGAGAGACATATACATATTTTATATATATACACATATATATCTCAATTTATATGTATTGATATCCTTATCTTTCCTAAAACCTTAAACCCAGTGCACTCTGATGCCCATAGACTGCACAATGGTTGGTCCCTGCCCAAGCTCCACTTAATGACTAGCTTAGAGTGATTACCAGTAGTAACAGTTTCTGTTCCCTCCCTTGTTGATTTAGTCATTTTTTTTCTTTTTTTTCATTAAAAGGGTCATTACCTGACTACTTCTTAAAGAAGTCTATTCACTCAATGGTGGTTACCTTCTAAGTGAGTACTTGAAAAATCCAGCCTAAGAAGGCCAAGATTTCCCCTTCCATCCTGGGCCATCTCCAGTCATCCTGATGAATATCTGGTCACTCATAGATGGCTCAGAAGGAGAAAGTGAGGTTGGTGACCTTGCACTGCCCTCCCACACTCAAAACAAAGTCAAGTGCAAGTCATGTCATCATTTTCTCTGATGTCATAGTCCTCTTCAGAAATAAAGGATGAACACAGCAACCTGATATATATGTATATATGTACATATACATGCATATACATATATGTGTATATATACATATATGTGTGTGTATGTGTGTGTACATATATATATATATATATATATGGGGGGAGAGAGAGAGAGAGAGAGAGAGAGAGAGAGAGAGAGAGAGAGAGAGAGAGAGAGAGGTGTTTTTAGATCAGTAGTAATTTGTGACATTGATCTATAGTTCACTTTCTTGGCTGTATCTAGTTCTGGTTTAGGTATTAGGGAGAGTGTCTCATAATCAAGAGTCTGATTTCTCATTTGTTGGAAATAATTTTTATAGAATCATTGTTAATTAGTCTTTAAATATTTTCTAATATTCACCTTTTATTTGCCTAGATCAGATTTTCTTCTCTGTCTTCCTGACTTTTGTATTTCCTCTCTGTCTTATTCAATTTCATTTTCTTGAACTGTGATTTTTTAAGATCTCTATTTCATGGTCTGGTAATTTGTCTAATACTTTTACAGCTAGTCATCTACTTCCTTCATATATTCAGTTTTGCTAGCATATAACTGTATATAATAATTTTTGGTTTTATTTGTTTTGAATTTTTCTTCTTTTTATTCATTAAAATATCCTCTCGCTTAATATTGGGCTGACTAAAGTTTCATAGATTCTGTTAGTCTTTTCAGAGAACTTAATTTTACTTTTCCTTATCATTTCTGTCTTCTCTACTTTATGCATTTGTCCTGTGATTTTAAAGGTTTCTTATGTTTCTTTCAGACTATCTATCTATCTATCTATCTATCTATCTATCTATCTATCTATCTATCTATCTATCATCTATCTGTCTGTCTGTCTGTCTATCATCTGTGTAACTTCCTATCCATTCATGCATTGATCCACTTATAAAATCATTCATTCATTTTTGTTTTTCTAGTTTGTTTTACTTTCCTATTTAGTTCATTTATTGAATAGAAACCTTTTCCTATTCTGATAATGTATGTTTTCAGGTAGATATTTTTGCTTCTGAGGCTAATTTGCTGAATTCCCCAAATTTTGTTATTTTCTAATCATAATTGTTCTGTATCACATAATTGTTGTTTCTGTGTTTTTTCTTCTTTACATTACTCATTATTAAAGATGCCATTATGAAATCTCCATTTAAGTATATATTTTTCGGTTTCCTGTATTGATTATTATGTTTTTGTGCTATATTTTCCAATGATGTTTTATATTTTTGCCTTTTATTTTTGCTTTTAATTTCTTTAGGTCCTAGCTTAAATTTTATTTGCATATGATTGCATAAGCATAGATACTACCTTCACAAAAGATATACTTTAAGTTGAGGTCTATGGAAATTATGAGTAAAAAGAAAAAGAGGGAAAAATATAAAACATAATTGATAAACATAACACAATAAGCATATACATGTATACACACATGTGAATATGTGTATATATGTACACACCTATACACACATATAATATACATACATATGTATACAAGTACATATGTACACACATATATGTGTGTATGTGTGTGAATATATAATATGTGTGTGCATGCATATGTATATGCATATATAAGTATATATATGTATATATATATGAATTATTAAGTGCTTCAATTTAGAAGATGCCACAAAACTTTTAGGTCTAAGTTATTCAAAAATTTGTCTTATTGTATTCCTTTTTGTTTATCTTAAGTTTAGATTTATCCATTTCTGAGAGAAGGGTGTTAATGTTTCATACATTTTTTGTGTTACAATGTCATTGGTCAATTCAGTTTGCTTTTTTTTTTCTGAATTTAGAAGCTATGCTATTATTGTATGTATGTTTCATATATGGTTCCTTTGTTTACGATGCCTTTGAACTTAATGTAGTTTTCCTCTATTTCTTTTGTTGTGAATTCTTTTTACTTTGTCTGATAGCATGACTACAACTTCTGCTTCAATTGATGCATAGTAAGTTTCTTTCTACCCTCTAATTTTTTATGTATGCTTTTGTATTTTCAGATGTATTTCCTGCTCTAATTTTCTAAGTATATTTTTGCTTTTTCAGACATTTTTCCTGTCTATAGTTCATTGTTGTGTTTATGTTCTTGTTGATTCTTTCATTTTCACTTTGTTGAATTGTGTAATCTATGCATATATAACCTGTGTTTATAATTCTTTATTTATTGATTTCATATTGATTTTATCCCTTCCCCTGCCTTCTTTTAAATAAAAACTTATAGTATTATGCAAATTCTGTGGCACAAAATAATGAAATTAAATTTATTAACACAAAACTTCATGACTTTTTCCATCTTTAAAAAACTTTTTTTATATGTTGACTTCCTGCAATTACTTTTTACAATTATTTGGCTTTGAGTTCACAAGATTGTGAAACAATTTCTTTAATTCTTCACTGTGCAACCACATTT
This sequence comes from Notamacropus eugenii, assembly GCF_028372415.1. Classification (NCBI taxonomy): domain Eukaryota; kingdom Metazoa; phylum Chordata; class Mammalia; order Diprotodontia; family Macropodidae; genus Notamacropus; species Notamacropus eugenii. Next base: position 189,205,527 of record NC_092874.1, on the reverse strand, counting down.
ACTACGTTGCACATTATTAACAATCATAATAGCATTTATATAGCACTTTCAACTTTTCAAATTATTTTGCATATGTTAGATTTGATCCTTACAATGACTGAAAATAGCTGATATTATTATCCTCATTTTACAGATGAGGATACTGAGGTTCTGAAAAATAAAATAATTGTCCAGGGGCAAATAGAGCAAGTAGATGTTTAAGACAAGATGCAAACTCAGGTCTTTCTGACTCCAAAAGTCACATTCTGTCCACTATGCCAGCTGGTAGTCCTTAGAGAAAGTCAGTTTTTTTTTCCTTTAAAAATCTAAACTTTATTAGAAAGAACTCAGATTTTAAATAGTGCTTAAATCAGGCAAATTCCCAGTCTATTGAATCATATTCATCTCCACCTCTTGGATGCATTTCTGAACCTTTTGTGACATGTGGCATAGTACAAAATATTATTGCAAATTTCATATTGATTTGGAATTTTTTATAATTCTGGTAAAAAATTCCATTTCTCAGCTATGTATGATATATAATTTGACATTACAAACTGAGCTCCTTTTGTTATGTAAATCTTCAATACCACTCTTTTTTTCTGATTTTTCATTACTTTAGAGCAATTTTAAGTTATTTGAATTTTAATTCCTCCAAAACTTAAATCCTTTCTCTTGGTTACTTATAAAATAGATTGCCTGGTGTTGAATTTTTAAATTTACACACTCTATATGTTGGAGTTTCAATTGTAGTTTCATTTCTCTCTCTGTCATTAATATGTGGATTTGATCAACTAGGACTTGTCTGAAATTGCAAATTCTAGACAGTTCTCCCCAACTCCTGTGCTCATACTGGAGGACTTCAACATACATATTTAGTCAAGCTACTTAATTCCCATGAGTTGCTCCTTCAGCTCCATTTTAGTCATATACAAAGATGGTCATACCCTTGATCTTGCCACAAATGCATTCAAGAATTCTGAAATCCCTTTGTCCAACAATAATCTGTTCTCTTTTCACCTCTCCCTCTGCTTTCCTGTAGATAACCTTATGTATTGATAATGTATTTTTGTTACTGTTAATGTAATTTTGCTTTTTAATGGGAAGATCTTTCCCATCCATAAATAGGCCCATATGACCTGCCTGGGTCACATGAAAGTCTGAGTCACATGGAACATGTGGTGGGAGGAGTTTGCTGAATGGGTGGAACAGGAAGAGTGGAACAGAGATGAGAGAAAATTAGTTAGAGCAGTCACAACTGAGGGAGAGAGAGAAAAGCAGGCAGCTGGCTTGTGTGAGTGAAAGAGCTTGTTTGTGATTTTGTTTAAGGGAGCTGCTTTGTGAGAAGCCTAGCAGGGGGACGACTTGGGGCTGGTGTTGCCTTCTGCATTGTTATTACTATGATGGATTTGGCTTTCTGATGTCTGAATAAATGTTTTGATTCTGTCTTTCATGTGGAGTCTGTTGTATTTCATAATTCAGAATTATGCTGAAATATTCCTGGCTGCTGTAGATGCTGTGGATATTGTGCTAGTGCTACACCTTACTCTTCATATGCAGTGTGATCTCCAATCCTTGACTCCTCAGTTCTCTCCCATACTATGTCCCCTGCACTAACCATTCTCTCTTTTCTCTCCATCTTGACTCTTTGCACCCCAGTTCCACTCTATGCTGTACTCTTCTCTTCAATCCCAAACCCTCTTATATCACTGATAATGCCTTTGCTTCAATACATACATTGCTGAATGAAGGTGGAACAAATCACAACCGTTCTGAATGGGTCCACAATAATTTTACATAACTTCAGCTGGTCCCTGACTGCTGCTAGGTTATCTTACCTATATCCTCCCTGCCAGCATCAACTCACTATCCCACTTTCCACAGCAATTCTTCCAAACATTTTCAATTCTCCTCAAATCTCCCTTTCTACTCCCCACTCTCTAAACCAAGAACTTTGCTTCACATCTTACAGGAAACAATGAGACTATTAGCCATGAATTCTCCCTTCTCTCCTCTTCTTCATCTATCACTCAGATGCCTTTAGCCACTTTCTCCTCCTTCACCCCTTATCACATAAAGAAATGGCCTTCCTTCTTACCAAGGCTAATTCTTCTGCTTTTTGAAGTGAACCCACTTCATCCTGTCTGCTCCAACAAATTGCCCCTTCAACCAACCCCACTCTTTCGTTTATTTTTAATCTCTTCCTCTATAGTGACTTTACTTGCTATTGCCTACAAAAATGCTCATGTCTTCCCTATACTGAAAACCCTTTACTTGATCCTTATAAACCTGCTAACTATTGTTTTATATCTTCTCCACCCTTTTTAGTTAAAGGCCATTTATAATAGGTACCTCTACTTTCTCACTCTCACTTTCTTCTCAACCTCTTACAATCTGACTTTTGATCTCATCATTCCATCAAAACTGATTTCTCCAAAGTTACTAATGATCTCTTAGTTGCCAAATCCAATGGCTTTTTCTCAGCCTTCATTTCCTCAACTGTCTTTGCATCCCCAGTGCCTAACATATAGTAGGAGCTTTATAAAAATGAATTGATTGATGATGGCACAAAGACAAATATGAGAAGGGTCTCTACTCTCAAGGGAGTTTATAATTCTTTTTGAAAGAAATCAGATACAAGTACTGAGTAGGTAACACTGGAGACTCTTTCACACTAGATCAATGTCTACCATCCATAGTATTTACTATGTGCTAAGTAGGCGCTGTGATAAACTCTGGGAATATATATACTAAAGGACGATAGTCCTTCCTCTCAAAGAACTCACATTCTAATTGAAGGAGATGTAGTAGTGTTTAAATGTAGATCAGATGGCAATACCAGTGGGTCCAGAGGGTGAGCTGCCAGGTAAGTGGTAAGAGCTAGGGGTCCTCTCTCTTACCAGAAGAACTGTAGCTGTTGACTCCATGTCCCATTATGTCTAGGGGGCTGTAGGAGGCTTCCTCATTACATTTGGGAAGGGGATCTGGGCTTGATAGTGAGCCCATTAAGATTGTAGTAGGAACTCTGGTTTCTTCCCTCTGAGGGTAGAGGGGGAAGGAGGAACTTCCAGTGATGCTGACTCCTTTTTTGTATAGTATCTTAGACTTGAACAAAGTTAGGGATTCTAAGAGGCAAAGGTGAGCAGAGAGAGAATTATGGATATACACAAAGATGAAGGTGGGAGATGGTATGTTGGATACAGAGAAAAGAAAAGTACATCAGTTAGACTGGATTATAGAATGTCTAAAAATAATGAAAAATGAGTCCAGAAAGATAGGTTGGAGTCACACCATAAAGGACTTTAAATACTAGACAGAGGAGCTAATACTTATTCTAGAAACAATAGGGAGTCACTGAATCTTCTTAAGCAGAGAAGTCACATGTCAGACCTCTTTTTAACAATATCAATGGAACAGATATATGGAAGATGATTTGAAAAGGAGAAAGAAATCAGGGAGAGCATTTAGGTAAATCTTCTAACAGTCTAGTAGCAGAATTAGAGTGGGAATGGAGACAAAGTTATTGACTTGTGGAGGGAAAAATGACAATTGGCAACTGATGGGGATAATGGAGATAGAAGAGTAAACATGGATTCTGAGATTGCCAAAGGAAGTAACTGGAAGTGGTGGTACCTGGTGCAAAAGAGTTTCCTTTTGACTGCCTTAGAACTTTTTGTGAAAAATGGAAACAAGAGTGGCTCTGGGATCCAAAGGACTGAGTTTGAACTGTGACACTGTTACTTATCATTTATATTTTTTTGGGATCCAGTTTCCTTATCCATAAAAGAAAGGAGTTACAGTAGATGATTTCTAAGTGCCCTTCTACTTACATATCCTATGATCTTATTCTTCTTTCAAACGTCCTATCTTCAACCTGTAGTTGTGTGCATATATTCCACATGAAGCTAATATTACTCAAGTCTTTCTGTGCAGGTGAGACTTTACGAGTCTTACAGTTTTCCCTCCGTTGTTCATTCTTCTTGATCTCTTAATTTCTTGCCCATTGAGATTATTAAATTTTAATTGCTCTGTCTTCACATTTCTATGGTAGTGGTCTGCAGTTGAATCTATTCATTTCTTCCCCTCCCCATCTCTTTTTTCTTTGTGTCCTTTGGTATAGTCTGGACTTTTGGGGGGGGGGGCAGACCTGAGGGTCATAAGCAGGGGCAGGGCAGTAAAAGAATGTGAGAGACTACAATAAGTACCCTCCCTCTTAAGCAAATTCACTTTGCAAAAACCCTGATGTATACTCTTGAAACAGAACTAAAAGAGGAACAGTCAGTAAAGAGGGTTATTACTAAACATAACCAGGGACTGGGGTAGGGTTGGGGGATTGGTTATTTTTTAAATTCTATTCCCTAGGTTCCACAATTTACGAATATGTTAGAACCTAGTAAGATGAATCCAATAAATCATCACTTTAAGAAATGAGGAAAGCCTCTTCACTAAAACCATATAAATGGGACCTAAACATGTTTTAAATCAAAATATATTATTCTGTGGACCTATACATATGTACATGTTCAGTGCATTAAGAATAATTGAGTGAGGTATTACAGACAACTTGGCCATTCTTTAAAGTGAAGGTCATACACCATCTCCTCCATGAAGCCTTCTTTCTTTGACTCTGCTGGCACTAAGTAATTTCTTCCTTCTTTTAATTCTTAGAACCTTTATTGCCTTTACTACACATATTTTATTTTATTTATATCCTAGCTTGTACCATGAGTAAATTTATGTCATGTGTGTTAATCTACTATTTTGAACTCCTTCAGAGTAAGGATGAAGTAATTTTAAAAAAAAATTATTGCAAGCTTAATAATAATCAATAAACAAATATTTCAATATATCCTCCATATGACTAGGATAGAATAGAGATAATATGGGCTAAAAAGTTCATATTTAAAACTGACTTTGAGTAATTTGTTAATTAATACTATCAGGAAGTCAGCTTCTTAAAAGCCCTAACTTTGCTACTAACTTCCCACAGTCTTTTAAGAGATTCATAATACAGGCATTAGTATTTTTTCTTTCGTATTTGGGGAATGAAATGGTCAATAAAATATGACTCTATCTTACCTATCCAACTTTATCTCTCATCGTTACATGATACATACCTATCATAGCTAGACCTATCCCGTTCATTTTTAACTTCATGTATTTGCTCATGCAATCCATCTAGTCTAGAATATCTTTCTTCTTTTCCTTTGACGAGACAAGTCCTGTTCTTTCTTCAGGGTCCTAATTATAATCCTACTCTATGCAGCCTTCCTTGACTGCTCCACAATACATTAATTGTTCCTTGTTATTTATATTTAATCTCATGTTGCTTTGTTGTTGTTTAGTCGTTTTCCAATCATGTCCAGCTTTATGTGACCTTATTCGGGTTTTTCTCGACAAAGATGTTGGAATGACTTCTCATCTCCTCCATCTCATTTTTAAAATGAGTAAACTGAGGCAAATAGGGTTGATGACAGCTAGTAAGTGTCTAAGTCCAGACTTGAACTTACAAAGATGAGTCTTCCTGACTGTAGGGCCAGCACTCTATCCACTCTGCACCTCCTAGCTGCCCCATATTTCTTTTAAATGGATAATTTGTGTTTTTATATTATTTCTCCAACTAGATTGAAATTTCTAAATACATATTATTCTGATATTTATTTTGTCTCTTGCTTAACACCATGTTGAATAATTTAAAAAAAACCTTTTTATACAAATAAATGAGCTTATATACTAAAGGAATGAATTGAACCATGTCATTGTTGACATTCTATCTAAAAATGAAACCAGAAGACATAAAGAAGTTGCAGCTAAATGAAAGGATTACTCACAGGTTTTCCACAGAGAGGTGAATAATGAAATTGGCAAAATTGGTTTCATAAGAAATCCAAGATATTAAAAAATAACTTTATGGGATGACTGGGCATCTCTCCTTGTAGTGCATGAGCAAAAGAGTGGAGATAAAAGGACCTTAACATGGGAGAAGTCACACAAGTTTCAGGGACAGTCAATCTTATCTATTTACTGCTTCCAAAAATATTAGTTGTGGATACCTTAATGCTCAACTAATTAGGTAGTTGTAGAGAATCCAAAGCATGTCAATACGCTGATTTGTAATAATTAGAGGTGAAAACAACTCTTTAGTTTTCTGTACACATGACAGGAAGCAAAGAGCTTCATTGGCTGCTGAGATATAGTTGATTCTTTTGGTAGACCTCAGAAGCAGGGAGCTGAGGAAGTGCAGAATCTAACTAAGATCATATTACACAAATTTTTTTTAAGCCAATTATCTCTCTGAAGTTCTCTCAAGTATATTTCAGTTTTAGGGGACTTTTCAGGGATGCTGAGGGGGAGGATGGTAAAATTATTCCTCAGATCATAGGAGAAATACATAGGCATTCTCTATTATTTGGGTACCAACTGTTTGACCATCTTGCCTCCTTGTGCTTCCCATATTCTTTAGCGAGTAATTAAAAATGTAGAGCAGCTTAAAATGGGTTCCAGTTCTCTTGTCCTTTCACACTTCCTGGACACAATAGGAGAATCTTATGCAAAATATGTAAGACTATGTTGATATATAGAAGAAATCTTATATTATTCCTTTAACAAGTTATCATTATAATTTTCTTCAGTGTTATTAAAACACTTATTTACACGAAAACTAAGAAAATGTTTGTTGCATTCAATAATTTTAAAAAGCACACCTTGAGCAAGTAAGCCTTGATTCTTCATTTTGTGTATTTTTAAAAGTGTATACATTTCTCAAGAGAACTAGATGGTTACTTGTGGCTTATTTCATAAAAAAAAATAATGGAAAATGAATATTTTGCTTCTTAGCTATTGTTAAAATGATAACGATCATTATTAAACATCAGATACACATAATTTGAAAAAATATTCCATATCATGTCCTCTATGTTCACAAAACCTTTTGTGAACCTAGTTCTACATGATGATGATGATGATGATGATGATGATGATGATGATGATGATGATGTGTGTATCTTGTAATAACATTTCTGCCCTCAAACACAGTTTTAGAAATGAGTTCACCACAACGATATTTTGTAATATTGTTTGTTGGGTTATACAGATTTTTGCTATATGTCATAATCAGCAGGCAGATTTTGTTAGTAAGAGGACAATGCTATAGTCCATGGCAATGGGAAACATACTTGATAAGCATCTGTACCCTTTTAAATGTCTTCCCTGATAATGAAAACCAGTAGATAGCAAAACAGATTTATCTCTGCCATTGCATACATATATCAAGGATTCTTGTTTAGGATCTTAACATATGATAGAATGTAAACTACTTGAGAATATAGCTTTTTTTTGGACTAGTGTTCCCATTACCTACCATAGTGCCTAGGAGATAAAGTAAAAGTTAATTAATTATTACTGATCAATTCATAGGCTTGAGAGTCTCCTAATTTAAAGAATAATAAATACTGTTTTTCTCTATCAAATTAAAATTGGTAATTGTTTTGGTAATCCAGAAACAGAAAACAGAATGGAATGTTATTTTTTTATTCTTTGTTCCTTATAATTTTATCCATACTTGTTCTCGGAATGATCTGCCTTGCTGGCTAGAGCTCATAACAAACTTTTTTGAAGATTCTTTATTCCTTACACTACTTTTCATGATTTTATTGTGATCTTATTGTTGTGTCTTTATTATTGACCACACTTACTAATGCTTAACTGCTTAAAACCATATAAAAGCCAATACCAGCAATTTTTGTCACATATCATTTGATACATTCTGCTGTGTTCCTTCATAAGTTTTACAAAAGAGTTTTGTTTTAATTGGTATGTCAGATCAAGTGCTGGAGTTCAGTTCAAGTTAATGTAATCACTCTAGTTCTATTAACTTCAGCAAGTAATTTATTAAGCAAGGGGTGCCAATCAATAAACAAGTATTTATTAAGCACCTACTATACGCCACAAATTGTGCTAGCTATAGCAATAGAAATATATTAAATGAAATAATTTCTGCTTTCAAGGAATGTATAATTCTATACAAAACCAATACAAATGAACAGAAGGTAATTCAGTAGATAATGCACTAGCAATCATGAAGATAAGTAATAACTTCATGCACAAAGTAATGTTTTAGCATTATTTTAAAAGAGAAGTTTATGAAGCAGATATGAGAAGAGAGTCATTCTAGGAAAGAACAGGTACTACATAAACCACATATTTATCCGTGGGTTTCAGAGATTACCAGAGTTTCAGAGATTACAGTATTATAAAGTAGGCATAGATTGGGGCTGACTGTTCTTGCTAAAGTCATAGGATAAGACTACTGGTACCAGTTTTTATAAGGTGTCAAGAAGTTATATAAGAACGAGTCAGAGAGCTCACAACCAATCATATTGACTCATTTGGGAACAGACACTTAGGAATTAAGCATTGTGGCCTTACTGATGTTAAGCTTTGAATCTTAGCAAATATCTTAGGAGGCATAGTGTTAGTCACAGTATGAGTGCATAAAAATTTCAATTATGATTAGGAGGAGAAGAAAGAAGATATATACTCCTTATCTGAATCAGGTAAATTCTTCAAATTACACAATTCTGAAATCAACAAGGTGGAGGTATACTGAAAAGTTAAATTAAGAATGTCTTTAGAAATGGAAGCATTTAGCTTTTGCTGCTAATAGTAATTGGCGGTTCTCTGGATTGTTAACATAGTGTTTGTTAACTGAAGGAATGTATGGGCTCCCCTTGCCTCCTAATTATGGCAACTGCTTTACATTGGTTCTAGAAGAAATAGGGACAGTCAAATCAATGTCTTTATCCTTATCAATTTCTTATTTATTAGATTTGACAACTTGATTGAATAGGTTGTCAGAACAATTTTAATTTTATATGATGTCTTTGAGTGCTTTTTAAAACTTTCTTCTAATTTCTTTCAGTTTATTGTTAAATTTTACCTTTGCTCTAACTAATTGATTGGGGTTTCTTTTCATTTGATTAAATATGACTTCCATAATATTGATAAATCATTTCTTTTCTGTTAAGTCAATATTTTTATGATATTTTGTGTGTACCCTGTATAAAGCCTTCTAATTCTCTTAATTGAATAAAATATTCATGATATATGGAAATAAAGTTTCTTAGGAGTCTGTAAGTATTTTAGCCTTTTTCATTTCTTAATTCTGAAGTATATTTTAATGAATTTTTACTTCCTCTACTGTTCTTACCTTTCTCCTGAATTTACAGATTATTAAAAAGTATTAGAATATTTTCTAACTTGTTTGGGAGGAAGTTATCAAGTTCTTAATACAATTTCACAATTTCTTCATTGTCTTCAACAGTTGTAGGCACATGCTGAAATTAACTTTACAGTTTTTTTGCTCATTCCTATTATGAGTACTGTAAGGTGAGGAGCATAATCATCCCATGAAATAATTTAAACATTTTTTTTTGACTGTATGATGAAAACCGAGCCATCAATTACTTACTTTTCTCTTCATGAAACAACTGTGCACCATGCTTCCATTTAGCGGCAACTGTCTTCTAGTTTCATCTTTAGGTAGGAAGCTAGGTGAGGTAGTGGATGGATCACTGGGCCTGGACCTAAGTTCAAATCTGACCTCAGATAATTACTAGCTATATGAGTCTGACCAAGTCACTTAACCTGTACTTGCTCCAGTTTCATCTATAAGATGAGAATGGCACTTACTTTTTCAAGGGGGCTATGAGGATCAAATGAGACCATTGTCAAATGCTTAGCACAGTGCCTGGCATTTAGTAAATTCTACATAAATGCGAGCTATTATTATGATGTACATCAATGTTGACAAGGTTCAGCTTATCTAGTAGTATATCATCTCATTCATTGTTGGAGAAAAACCTCATATTTATAGTACCAATACTTAAATGAATACATATAAACAACCTACACAAAGAATAATCACTTTAAAATAGTAGAATAAGAGTTGAACATGCCTCAGCTCTCTGCTTACTACCTCAAACTAATAAAGAGCTTCACAATACAATAAAAGTAGCAACAATAAGAAAAATGAACTACAATATAAAACTTACAGAAATAACAAACAAACAAACCCAGAAGACCACCTGGTTCAACCTGTCCTTGTGCTACCTTCCTACAATCCACTATCAGGCTGCCTTAGTAACCCCAGTCCATGTGGATGTTACAATTTTAAACATTAATTTTTAGAATTTTCCCTTTTAGCAGAGCCCCAACTAGATTACTGACTCATCAGTGGGCTGATATTTGTGAACTAGATCAATGCCAAGGCTTGAGATGGATGGAAGGTGGTAGGTGTAGATAAGTATGGAGCCCCAAAGTGCAGCCCTTATTAAAATATCCTGTAGTCAATTACAGGAGTGGAGGAACTTTCATCTGGAGAGACATTAGAAAAGAGGTCCAGATAACATAGTCATTTCAAAGCTTTCCTGTAATACTGTCCTGACTGGAAACTCCCTCTACCCTCTAGAGGTTTCATGATATGCATGAATCTGACCAGCTCCTGGAATCAGGTTGATTAATTATGACATAACTATTAATTATAAATTAATAGAAGAAATTTGGGGATTGTTGAGGAAGTAGGAGCCTGAAAATGTAGGATGTTAGAATTATTGTGTGTTAGGACTAATAAAGTGCATGTAGAAACAGACTGCTCATGGCATCATAGGACCTGTAGACCTGCAAGGGGCTTTAGAGATCATCTGGTTCAACAGTATCATTTGATATTAGAGGAAACTGAGGCCCAGATTGGTTAAATGACTTTTCCAAAGGCACACAGGTGGCTTCGTAGTAGCTGAACTGTTATTGGAATTTAAGTCCTAAGGCACTAAGTTCATCGCTCTTTTTTCTATGTCACATTGCTTACCTAGGGATAGGAGAAGGTAAAGGAAGTGCCTAGCTATACACACCACCTGGAGATTTCCCTCAGTAGTGTCCTAGAGCAATATCCGCTATCTTTCTATAGGCCATGCCATGCCACAGAACAGCCTTTGGACAGAAGAGAGTTGACTAATGCAGAGGAAGGTGGAGTCCAGAAATGTGTGGCCTATGAAAGTTGGAGGACAGACCCAATTGCAGTAGTCTCTCAAAAGTCTCTCTGTGACAGTGACCCAGATGTTTAACCCCAGCCACTTGACAAGCAAAGACTCATCTCACTGCAGTGTTCTAGAAAGAACAAAACAGATAGCAGGAATTGGAGGAAGGCCAGAAAGTCAATGTTTACTACTATCTGCTACAGAAGGCAAAGGATTGGGGGCTGAGCCAAGATGGCAGAGTAGAAAGACACACATACGCTAGCTCCGAAACCACAGACCATGAAATATCTGTAAAGAAGAACTCCCAACAAATTCTGGAGCAGCAGAAGCCACAGAACAATGGAGCAGATGAGATTTCTGTTCCAGAGAGCCCTGAAAACCTCTCGCAAAAGGTCCATCGCGCTGCGGACCCGGAGCTGAGCCCAGCCCTGCCTTGGCCCTGCAGCACTGAGAGGAGCAGATCCGAGAAGGCTTTAGGGACAGAATCTCCAGCAGCCTCACGAGTCCCTCCACCCATGGGCCCCAAAGGTTGGTGAGAGGGTCTTCTCAGCTTGCCAAGAGGGGAGTGGGGTCCCCCCATAACTCAGGCCCCCTCGGGAGGCAGCAGCAGAGGCAGGAACAGACCAGGGCTCCCCAAGCAGGCAGGAGTTTGGATCCATTGTTGAAGGTCTCTGCATAAACCCCCTGAGGGAACTGAGCCCCATGAGGCAGCCCTGCCCCCACCTGAGCACCTGAACTTTATCTCACACTGAATAGCAGCCCTGCCCCTGCCCAAAGCCCTGAGGCTGGGAAGCAACATTTGAATCTCAGACCCCAAGCACTGGCTGGGTGGATCTGGAGGAGAAGTGGGTGTGAAGAGAATATTCAGAAGTCAAGTCACTGGCTGGGAAAATGCCCAGAAAAGGAAAAAAAAATAAGACTATAGAAGGTTACTTTTGTGGTGAACAGGTATTTCCTCCCTTCCTTTCTGATGAGGAAGAACAATGCTTACCATCAGGGAAATACACAGAAGTCAAGGCTTCTGTATCCCAGCCCACCCAATGGGCTCAGGCCATGGAAGAGCTCAAAAAGGATTTTGAAAATCAAGTTAGAGAGGTGGAGGAAAAACTGGGAAGAGAAATGAGAGACATGCAAGTAAAGCATGAAAAACAAGTAAACACCCTGCTAAAGGAGACCCAAAAAAATGCTGAAGAAAATAACACCTTGAAAAATAGGCTAACTCAATTGGCAAAAGAGGTTCAAAAAGCCAATGAGGAGAAGAATGCTTTCAAAAGCAGAATTAGCCAAATGGAAAAGGAGGTTCAAAAGCTCACTGAAGAAGGCAAAGGATTATTGGTATAAAACATGAATGAAAAAAATTAAGAAAAAATTAGCAGCGAGATGGAAAGGGAAGTGATGGTAATATTAACAGTTGGCTCTCTGGAGAAAAAAGTATACATGACACATTTTAAAGTATAATCTTCACTATTAGCATTTTATCCATCACTTTCTAAAGTCTTAGACAATCAACAAAACAACAAATCAAGTCTGATTTACAGTATTTGACAATTTCTGAGATGTGAATTTTCCTACAAAACATTTAACCATCAGCTCTTGAAAGTTAGTTTGAACTTACTCAAGTATACCTCTAGATATAGACAAATAAGAATTGTGAAAGGATGAAAAACAAGGACAAAAATCTGGGAAATGAATCAAGTTGAGAAACAAGAATGTTGTAGTAAATGAAAGTATTTTACCTTTGAAGAAAGAGTCCAGGCTCAAAGTGATTGGTATGGAATTATGAACCCTGGCAATGTTTTTTTGTTTTTGTTTTTGTTTGTTTTCTTTTCTCTCTTTAATGTAGTATCTGAGACTAGACAGGAATAGTTTGCTTTCATCAGGGAAAGTGTCCAATATACATTCACCATCTTTCCCTAGGTCTACTGAATTCTCTTTTATACTTCTGATTATATTTCTGGTTGTCAGACACCTGAAAGAGGCTGCCTTCCCTAGTGCATTTTTGTATACCACGATGTTACATTTGACTAGGCCAGGTGATGCTACAGTGGTAGAGGGCTTAGGTCAAATGGTGTACTATATGAGACACAAGGTGTTGGAAACTGACCCTAAGCAAATCTAGGATCCAGAACACTGTCAAGTTTTGGGAAATGCATTAGATGAGAAAAACCAGAATATTCCAGGCACTGTCCAGAATAAGTTACTGACACTTGGTTCACTATGATCTAAGAAGGAAACAGGAAATTACTAGACTCTTCAGGTTTTAGAAAATCCACACTCTGCACTCAAGTATCCTGATGTTTCCCTTTCACTGAGTCACTTGACAAGTAACTCACCCTGTGAGTTAGGTAGTTTGTGTTATTTTTTAAATAATATTATAATTGAGAAAATAGATGTTGAGCGGTTCAGACTTAGTAAAGGCATAAAGTTTCAGAAGTAGTGGAGCCTCACTTCAGACTAAGCTATTCAGACTCCAAGTCCATTGTTGCTTTCATTTCAGCCAAACCAGATTTCAATCCCATCATTTTAGATGTATTTAGATGTAGCATTTTTCATTGATATTGGTGTTCAGCCTTCAGTCTCTCCTCTTGGGCCCTAATGACACTGTAAAGCTCATGTTTCTGAACATTACTTCTATGAAGTCCTGGCTGGGTATAGCATTTGACAGGCACCTGGAGGTGGCCAGAATAAAGTAACTATTAGGATTCTGGAGCTCCTACTACTGTAAAGAAACCACTCACTGTTCCACAGTTCAAAAGCAGTTTCTCATCTGTTACTAGGCTCTGGTTGCTACTGAACAGATCATACAAGTTCACCCAACCACCCTTTGTGAGTTGCTTATTAGAATAAGCATAATAAGTGAAAAGGTCCCTCTAACAAGATGGGTAGAGTATGAAAAGCTTCTGTTGCTAAATGAAAATGGCCCATTAAAAATCACACTTGCCTGAATCTCTCTGGTGTTAGTATACTTCTCAAATTAAGTGATGAGTAGGCTAGAGACCAAAGCGTCCATTCCAGACCCTAGAAACTTGCCTCCCCAGCTAAAGACTGACTACCAAGAAATTGCATTTTTCTTGGTTGACTGTTAACTCCATCCTCTGATCAAGAGGCACATGGAACTAGACTTCAGCAGTAACTAATCTGGTAATGGGATGTCCTAGGGAAAAGAGACACTGACAAGTTCGTCCAGTGGGCTGAACTCTGGGCTACAAGGCTGCCGTGAGGGATATGGAAGAGAAATCTTGATCTACACTAATTCCTGTGTGGTGGTCCAGGGTCAGACTAAGAAGTGTAGAGAGTGGAAAGTACAGGATAGGAAAATCAAAGGCTCTCTTTTTTGGGATCAGAGCCATTGGAGAAATTTTGCTGACACTTTCCACTTCATGTTGTTGTCTCTAGGCATGTTTGAGATATCCCATCAGAGAGATCATATAACAGACAACCAGGTTATAGCAGTTAAAAGTATGTGAATCTAGTGACAATATGGACATTGGGTTGCTGATACTATGTTGTACTGGAAAGAAGACCATATTATACATCTATTAAAGGAAAAGGCGGTTATTGCCTAAATGGACACCTTGTTCCATATGGAGTTACCATCTAACCTAAGTGAATCCCAACTTGCCTCTACTTAGCAAAATCATCATTTCCCACTTTGCTAGCCTTTGAATTTCATGATTATCAGAAACTCATCATTTTGCAAGATGAAATCAACCTTGAAATTCATATCTCTTCAAATCTTTTCCCACCCCAATATTTCATCACAGTATTGCAGTATTTCATCACAATCCTCAGAGTAAATTTCTCCTTCCTCCCTTTTCAGTTTCTTATGTGTTGTCTTCCCCATTTTATTGTGAGCTAGCTGAGGGCAGGGTCTTTCTTATACCTTTCTTTGTACCACCAACACTTACCATGGTGCCTGGCAAGTTGTAGGTGCTTAATAAATGTTTATTGAATATTGACTATTGAAAAGTGGCACTCTCCCATTTCAGGGCAAGAAGATTGCCCTTGCTAATCACCAACTGCCTAATTCTTCACCTGACTTCTCAGGTCAGGTGTTAAACCTTTCAGAAGCCATGTCTGTGAGGTATCAGTGACACTCTAGCAAAGGGAAAGACTACTAGTCTTCTAGTTTCTGGGAGGCAGTCTCCAAGGAGACTTACTTGGTAAGATTGGACTATTTTTGGAAATAGTTCTCACTGACCCACTCCATTTCTTCCTTATTCCTAACACTGTGTAGAGTTGTCTTGATTTCAAAGTCCTTGCCTTCTCAGAGGATTCTGTATATAGAAAGCCAGGAGAAATAGTGTGAGTCTCACTCACTTAGACGGCTTGCTTTCTTTTGGTATGGTTCAGATAACTTCTTTCCAGAAAGAGTTTAAGGAATTAAAGGGTGGAACTATTTGGGAGATAGATGCCTTGCTTTCTAATAGCATGGGGAAAATTAAACTGGTGTATAACTAAAGTGGATATGTATTTACTTTTTTTTTTTAAAAAGTAGTTTTATTTCATTAAATATGTCCCAATTACATATAAACATGTTTAGCAATTCTTTTTTTTTAAATTGAGTTCCAAATTCACTTTCTCTTTACTACCTTTCCACAATCATTAAGAAGGCAAGCGCTTTGATTTCAATGATACATGTGAGGTCATTCCAAGCATATTGCTATACTAGTCATGTTGCAAAAGAAAATACAAAGTAAAACAATAAAAATAAAATTAAAAAAGAAAAGTATGCTTCAATCTGCATTCAGAGTTCATCAGTTGTCTCTCTGGAGGTGGATAGCATTTTCATTGTGAATCTTTTGGAATTGTCTTTGATCATTGTCTTGATCAAGGTAGCTAAGTCTCTCACAGCTGATTATCCTTATGATATTGCTGTGACTGTGTGCAATGTTATGCTTCTGCTTATTTCATTTTACATGAGTTCATATACATCTTCCCAGATTTTTCTGAAACCATCCTGCTCATCGTTTCTTATAACACAATAGTTCCCATCACAATCATATACCACAGCTTGTTTAGTCATTCCCCAACTGATAGACATCTTCTCAATTTCCAGTTCTTTGACACCACAAAAAGAGCTGCTATAAATATATTTTTTTTTACAAATAAATCATTTCCCCTTTTCTTTGACCTCTTTGGGAAACAGACCCAGTAGTGGTATTTCTGAGTCAAAGGCTATATACAGTTTTATGGTTCTTTAGGCATACTTCCAAATTGTTCTCCAGAATGTTTGGACTAATTTACAAGTCCACCAACAGTGTATTGCTATCCTAATTTTTCCATACCCCCTCCAGCATTTGTCATTTTCCTTCATTGTCATGTTAGTCAATCTCTAATAGGTATGAGGTGTTCTTTAGAGTTGTTTTAATTTGCATTTCCTAATCAGTAGTAATTTTTTTCATCTGAAAATTGCTTGTTCATAACTTTCAACTATTTATCAACTGGGTAATGGCTCTTATATTTATAAATTTGGTTCAGTTCTCTATATATTTGAGAAATGAGGCCTTTATTAGAGAAATGTTTCAAAAAAAAATTCCCCAATTTCCTGTTTTTTTTCCTCGTATTTTGGCTGCCTTGACTTTGTTTGTGCAAAAGCTTTTTAATTACATGTAATCAAAATGATCTATTTTACTTCCTATAATCTCCTTTATCTCTTATTTATTCATAAACAGTTCCCTTTTCTACAGATTTCGCAAGTATATTTTTCCATGCTCCCTTAGTTTGCTTATGATATTACTTGTTCAGTCCAAATCATTTATCCATTTTGACTTTATCTTGGTATGTGGTGTGAAATGTTGGTCTATGGCCAGTTTCTGCTAAACTGCTTTTGATCTTTTCCAGTATTTTTTGTCAAATGTCAAGTTCTTACCCCAAATGTTTCGATCTTTGGATTTATCAAACATTAGATTACTATGGTTATTGACAACTCTGTATTATGTACCTGATCTATTCCACTGATCCACCCCTCTATACCAGATGGCTTGGATGATTACTGCTTTGTAGTACAGTTTGAAATCTGAAACTGCTAGGTCTCCTTATTTACATTTTTTATTGATTCCCTTAATATTCTTCACCATTTGTTCTTCTAGATGAATTTTGTTACTATTCTTTCAAGCTCTACAAAATAATTCTTTGATAGTTTGATTGGCATGGCACTGAATAAGTAAATTAATTTAGGTAGAATTCTCATTTTTATTATATTGGTTGAGTCTACCTAGTGGTAAATAATATTTCTCCAATTGTTTAGTCTTTTTTCATTTGTGTAAAAGTATTTTGTAGTTAGTTCATATAATGTTTAGGTTTGTCTGAACAGGTAGGCTCCCAAGTATTTTATATTGTCTTTTTTCTTTTTTCTTTTTTTGCTGTCCTTGTTGATGTATTGAAACCATATTTGTGTCATAAAAGGAATTTGGCAGGACTTCTTCCTTACCTATTTTTACAAACAGTTTATATAGTACTGAGATTAATTGCTCCTTAATAGTTTGGTAGAATTACCATGTGAATCTGTCTGGTCCTGGAGATTTTTTTCTTCGGCCACTCATTGATGACTTGTTCAATTTCTTTCTTTCTAATATGGGGTTATTTATGTATTATATCTCCTCCCCTGTTAATCTGGGAAGTCTATATTTTTGTAAATATTAATCAGTTTCACTTATATTGTCAGATTTACTGGCATGTAATTGGACAAAGTAGCTCCTAATAATTGCTTTAATTTCATCTTCATCCCTGGTATATTCACATTTTTCATTTTTAATACTAGTAATTTGGTTTTATTCTCTTTTTTAAATCAAATTAACCAATGATTTTTAAATTTTATTTTATTTTTTATAAATCAGCTCCAAACTTTACGTATGAGTTCAATGTGGTGTGGTGTGGTGTGTGTGTGTGTGTGTTTTCTTTCAATTTTATTAATCTCTCCTTTGATTTTGATTTCCATTTTGGTGTTTAATTGGGAACTTTTGTTCTTTTTCTAGTTGTTTAGCTACATGCCCAGTTGATTGATCTGCTCTTTCTCTTTTACTGATGTACACATTCAAAGATATAAATTTTCCCATAAGCGCTGTTCTACGTTCCACAAATTTTGGAATGTTTTCTCATTATTGTCCTTCTCTTTAATGAAATTAATGATTATGTCAATGATTTGTTCTTTGACTCACTCATTCTTTAGGATTAGATTATTTAATTTCCAAATAGTTTTTAATCTATGCTTCCATGACTCTTTATTCAATGTAGTTTTTATTACATTATAATCTGAAAAGGATGCATTTAATATTTTGTCTTTATGCATTTAATTGTGAGGTTTTTGTGCCCTAGGACAAGGTCAGTTTTTGTGTAGGTGCTATATACAGCTGAGAAAAAAAAAAGTATATTCCTTTCTATACCCATTCATTTTTTTTCCAAGGGTCTATCATTCCTAATTTTTCTAAGATTCAATTAATCTCCTTAACTTCTTCCTTATATATTTTATGATTAGATTTATGCAGTTCTGAGATGGGAAGGTTGAAGTCCTCCACAAGTATAATCTATCTATTTCTTCCTGTATTCATTAACTTTTCCTTTAAGAATTTGTTGCATTTGTTTTTAATACTGATGTTACTTCATTGTCTATGATTCCTTTTAGCAAGATGCAGTTTACCTGTTGTCCCTTTTAATTAAATCTGTTTGTCTTTTTTAAGTTAGGTCTGCTTTTGCTTCTGCTTTGTCTGAGATCATTTTTGCTGTTCCTGCCTTTTTGTATGTCAGCAGAAGCATAATAGATTCTCCTCTAGGCCCTATTTCTAATTCTGTGTGTGTCTTTCTGTTTCAAGCATGTTTCTTGTAAACAACATATATATCGTTGGGTTCTGGTTTCTAATCCATTCTGCTGTCTGATTCCATTTCATGGGCAAGTTCATCACATTCATATTCAGAGCTATGATTGGTAAGTGTGTAATTCACTTCCTACTGTTTTCTTCTGTTTATCTCCCTCTCTTTTTTCTTGCCCCTCCTCTTAGGAGTTTTTCTTTTGACCACTGCCTTCTTTTATTTGGTCTCTCTTTTATCACCCCTTTTTCTCTTATCCCTTTCCCCTCCTACTTCCTCGTTGAGTAAGATAAATTTCTGTTATTCTCTCTGTGTGTGTATGTGTGTGTACGTGTTCTCCCTTTGTGAACCAGTTTAGATGCGAGTGAAGTTCAAGTGATGCCTGCCCCTCACACACAATTTTTACCTTCATTGTAAAAGCTCTTACTTGAGCACCTCTTTTATATGAGATAATTTTTCTTCCTTTCCCTTCTCCTTCTTTCATTGTATCCTGCTTTCTCACATATCCACTTTTTTTTTGCTTTATTCCAATATAATTGACTCACTCCTGTGCTATTTATGTACAATCCTTCTAACTGTGCTACTAATGATTAAGTTTTTAGAAGGTATATGCATCACCTTCACATATAGAGAGATACACAGTTTAACTTTTCTGAGTCCCTTATGATTTCTCTTTCAAGTTTACCTTTTTCACTTGAGGTTCTATTTGAAAGTAAAATTTTCTATTCAACTCTGGTCTTTTCATCAGGAATGCTTGAAAGTCTTTTTTTTCATTAAACATTCATTTTTGCAGTATTGTACTCATTTTTGCTGAGTAAGCTATTCATGGTGATAATCCGAATTCTTTTGCCTTCTGGAATATTATATTCCAAGCCTTCCTTTCATTTTAAGTGGTAGCTGCTAATCTTGTGTGATCTTGATTGTGACTTCACAGTATTTGAATGATGTCTCTCTGGCTGCTTGACATATTTTCTCTTCAACCTGGGAGTTCTAAAATTGGGCCAGACTTTTATAATTCCTAGAACTTTACACTTTGAGATCTTTTTGGCAGAGACCAGTGGATTCTTTCAATTTTTGTTTTATTTTCTTCTTTGAGGATATCAGAGTTTTTTCCTTGATAATTCATTAAAATATGATGTCTAGGCTCTTTCTTTGATCTTGTTTGTCCTGTAATCCAATAATTCTTACATTATCTCTCTTTGATCTACTTCCTAGGTAATTTTTTCCAGTGATATATTTTATATTTTCTTCTTTTTTCCCCATTATTTTGATTTTGTTTTTTATTATTTGTTGATGTCTCAGGAGTCATTAGCTTCTCCTTGCCCATTTCTAATTTTTAAGGAATTATTATTTTAGATATATTTCCACGTTATTCATATTGTGAAGGATAAATCAGAATGAAAGGGAAAAACTTGCAAGAAACAAGCAAACTAAAAGAGAAAATGGTATGCTTCAATCTGTATTCAGACTCTGTAGTTCTTTCTCTGGTTTTGGATAGCATTTTCCATCTTTAGTTTTTTGGAATTGTCTTAAATCATTGTATTGCTGAGAAGAGCTAAGTCTATCAAAGTTGGCCATTGCTCAATGTTGCTATTACTGTGTACAATATTCTCCTGGTTCTACTTATTTCATTCAACATCAATTCATGTAAGTCTTTCCAAGTTTTTCTGAAATCCAGCTATTTATTCTTATAAAACAATAGAATTCCATTACATTCATATGTCACAACTTATTCAGCCATTTCCCAATTGATGGGCATTCTCTCAACTTCTAATTCTTGGCCTTCACAAAAAAGAGCTGCTATAAATATTTTTCTTTTTTCTTTTTTTTTTTCTTTTTTCTTTGGTAAATGTGGGAAGGAATTATTTTCTTCATTGAGTTTTTGTATGTCTTATTTTTTTGAGAGGGAGAGTTTATTCTGTTTCTTTTTTTTAAAATTTATTTATTTATCTAACTTTTAACATTCATTTTCACAAAATTTTGGGTTCCAAATATTCTCCCTTTTTGTCCCCTCCACCCACCCCAAAATCCCAAGTGCTCTAATTGCCCCTGTCTGCTAATCTGCCCTCCCTCCCTCCCCACCCCTTCCCTTTGGAAGGCAAGCAATTCAATATAGGCCAGATCTGTGTAGTTTTGCAAATGACTTCCATAATAGTAGTGTTGTGTAAGAACTAATTATATTTCCCTCCATCCTATCCTGTCCCCCATTACTTCTATTCTCTCTTTTGATCCTGTCCCTCCCCATGAGTGTTGACCTCAAATTGCTCCCTCCTCCCCATGCTCTCCCTTACATCATTCCCCCCACCCTGCTTATCCCCTTATCCCCCACTTTCCTGTATTGTAAGATAGGTTTTCATACCAAAATGAGTGTGCATTTTATTCCTTCCTTTAGTGGAATGTGATGAGAGTAAACTTCATGTTTTTCTCTCACCTCCCCTCTTTATCCCTCCACTAATAAGTCTTTTGCTTGCCTCTTTTGTGGGAGATAATTTGCCCCATTCCATTTCTCCCTTTCTCCTCCCAATATATTTCTCTCTCACTGCTTGATTTCATTTTTTTAAGATATGATCCCATCCTCTTCAATTCACTCTGTGCACTCTGTCTCTATGTGTGTGTGCATGTGTGTGTGTGTAATCCCACCCAGTACCCAGATACTGAATAGTTTCAAGAGTTACAAATATTGTCTTTCCATGTAGGAATGTAAACAGTTCAACTTTAGTAAAGTCCCTTATGACTTCTCTTTGCTGTTCACCTTTTCCTGGTTCTCTTCATTCTTGTGTTTGAAAGTCAAATTTTCTTTTCATCTCTGGTCTTTTCATCAAGAATGCTTGAAAGTCCTCAATTTCATTGAAAGACCAATTTTTCCCCTGAAGTATTATACTCAGTTTTGCTGGGTAGGTGATTCTTGGTTTTAGTCCTAGTTCCTTTGACTTCTGGAATATCCTATTCCACGCGCTTCGATCCCTTAATGTGGAAGCTGCTAGATCTTGTGTTATCCTGATTGTATTTCCACAATACTTGAATTGTTTCTTTCTAGCTGCTTGCAATATTTTCTCCTTGACCTGGGAACTCTGGAATTTGGACACAATGTTCCTAGGAGTTTCTCTTTTGGGATCTCTTTCAGGCGGTGATCTGTGGATTCCCTGAATACTTATTTTGCCCTCTGGTTCTAGAATCTCAGGGCAGTTTTCCTTGATAATTTCATGGAAGATGATGTCTAGGCTCTTTTTTTGATCATGGCTTTCAGGTAGGCCCATAATTTTTAAATTGTCTCTCCTCGATCTATTCTCCAGGTCAGTTGTTTTTCCAATGAGATATTTCACATTCTCTTCCATTTTTTCATTCTTTTGGTTTTGTTTTGTGATTCCTTGGTTTCTCATAAAGTCATTAGCCTCCATCTGTTCCATTCTAATTTTGAAAGAACTATTTTCTTCAGTGAGCTTTTGAATCTCCTTTTCCATTTGGCTAATTCTGCTTTTGAAAGCGTTCTTTTCCTCAATGGCTTTTTGAACCTCTTTTGCCAGGTGAGTTAGCCTATTTTTCAAGGTGTTATTTTCTTCAGCATTTTTTTGGGTCTCCTTTAGCAGGGTGTTTACTTGTTTTTCATACTTTGCTTGCATGTCACTCAATTCTCTTCCCAGTTTTTCCTTCACCTCTCTAACTTGATTTTCAAAATCCTTTTTGAGCTCTTCCATGGCCTGAGCCCATTGGGTGGGCTGGGATACAGAAGCCTTGACTTCTGCCTTTTTTCCTGATGGTAAACATTGTTCTTCCTCATCAGAAAGGAAGGGAGGAAATGCCTGTTCACCACAAAAGTAACCTTCTATAGTCTTATTTTTTTTTCCCATTTTTGGGCATTTTCCCAGATAGTGACTTGACTTCTGAGTGTCCTCTCCACCCCCACCTTGCCTCCAGACCCTCCCAGCCAGCACTTGGGGTCTGAGAATCAAATGCTGCTTCCCAGCCTCAGGGCTTTGGGCGGGGGCAGGGCTGCTGTTCAGTGTGAGGTTAAGTTCAGGTGCTCAGGTCAGGGCAGGGCGACCTCACGGGGCTCAGCTCCCTCAGGGGGTTTATGCAGAGACCTTCAACAATGGATCCAGGGTCCTGCCTGCTTGGGGAGCCCTGGTCTGCTCCTGTCTCCACCGCTGCCCCCCAAGGGGGCCCGAGTCATGGGGGCACCCCACCCACCTCTCGACCCGCCAAAGAGACCCTCTCACAGACCCCCGTCACCTGTGGGTGGAGGGACCCACGCGGCTGCTGGAGATTCTGTCCCTGAAGCCTGCTCAGATCTTCTCCCCTCGGCGCTGCCAAGGCAGGGCTGGGCTCCGCTCTGGTCCGGGGCACGAGGGACCCTCTGCGAGAGGTTTTCTGGCTCTCTGGAGCAGAAATCTCGTCCACTCCATTCTGTGGCTTCTGTTGCTCCAGAATTCGCTGGTGGTTCTTTTCTTCACAGGTATTTTATGGGCAGTGGGTTCGGAGGTAGCGTATGTGCATCTTTCTACTCTGCCATCTTGGCTCCCTATTCTGTTTCTTAAGGGGTTATTTTCATCAATGAATTTTTGTATGTCTTTTTACATTTGATCAATTCTGTTATTTAAGTTTCTTTAGTTTTTTGTGCTTCTTTTACCAAGCTATTAATTGTCTTTTAATAATTTTCTTTTTTTGCTTTCATTTCTTTAAGGAATTTTTCCTTTACCACACTTATTTGATTTAAAAAGCTTTTTTTTAGCCCTTCCAGATATATTTGTTTGACCCATATCAAAAATTCACCTTTTTCTTTGATGCTTTGCTTGTAACTGTTTTGACTTCATAGTCTTCTTCTGAGTTTATTTCTTGATTTCCTGATGCCAGAATAGATTTTTATAGTCAGGTTCTTAGTTGTTGTTGTTTGCTCATTTTACCACCATTTTTCTTGATTTAGGCTCTGTTTTCAGCATGGGAGTAGGTAGTGGTTAAAGGTCTATCTATCAAACTTCAGACTTTTTTGTCTTTTATGCTATTTTCAGAGCTAGTACTGAGGTTTTGGAAGTTTTCAGTGCTTCCAAGGTAGCACAATCTGGGGAGAAGATGTGGTTACTGCTTTCCTGTCTACACTGTGGTCCTTATCAAGGGAGTGCCTCTGATCTCTAGGAACTGCAATGGATACAGCTCCTCTAGGCCTCTGGAAATAATATTGTTCCTTGGGGTCCCTGATCCCTTGGGGCTGGAAATTATACCGTCACTTAGGCCTTCCACTTCCTTTTTACCAAAAGTACTCCTCTGTGCCCTTGAACTACGAAGTGGGTATAAGCAATGGAATTTCCAAACAATGTCTAGTCTTGTATCCACCACTTGCACAGTGGTACCCTGTAATATCTTTTTGTCTGCTTGCCAGGTCTTCTTATAATCTCTGCTTGAGAACTCCTAAAGCTGCTGGTAGTTCTGTCACTACCACCTAACCCCAACGCTGGTATTCAATCCATGTGAGTTCTGGGTCAGCCATATTTCCCATGTCACAGATCTCTCTTTCTGACCTACTATATTTTCTTGGGCTGAAATTAAATCTTTCTCAGGTCTTTTTGTTGACTCTGACACTCCAGGATTCCATTTGAGGTTGTAATGCTAATGAGAGTTAAAGATCTTCCTCACCCATTAAAGGATCTGCTCATTAAGGGAAGCTTGATTAGGGGAGGCCCATACTTTTTGTTAATTTTCTAATAGGGGAACTGGTTCTCAAGGATTGTGCTGTCCTCTGGCTCTGAAAAGTATATAAATACTCTGAGGTGAGGTTATATCTTGGGGGTTTACTCATTGGAAGTGTTTGTTTGGCCAGATAAGACTCTGGGCAGCTGCCAAGGAGCCTCCTGCTTTGAAAATCCAGTAGTTGGTGCTTTTCTCTCTGATGACTATGTATGTATGTAATAGTCAGACAGTTGGATCTGTCTATTGATTTGTGATGTGTGCATTGCTTATGGTCACAGAGTTGGAGGTGCTATATGTTGATCTTTGTTTCTCTGTATTTTCTTAGAAATTTAGGGTGCTGACTTTATGCCCTGAATTAAATGAATATGTGCTTGATTAAAGTGATTGTTAACCCCTCAAAAGTTGTTTTCCTTTTAGAAAAGCAAATCTAAGAACCTGTACAGCAGGCCCTCCTGTGTATGCTGGGGTCCTTGCTGTTACAGAGGTGTTAGAGCTGTTTAAGGATAATGTTGGGAGAGCTTGACTGAGTGCTTCTCTAATCCACCACCTTGGCTCTACCTCTGCCATCTTGGCTCCTACCCCCAGACTGTATATTTACTTTGAATAAAGGAGTGTCTCTAGCTTAATTCATAGTAATTTTGAGTCACTGGATGAAAATGAGGAAGAGGGAAGCCTCTCCACATATACCTCATAGGAAGCAAAGGTTTACTATTCATTGTTCCTCATTCCCCCACATTTAATTCATTCAAAGTCCTCTTCAATAGTTCCTTCCTTTCCATTTCACTGTCCCCTCTAGTTCAGGCCTTCTTTATCAGCTGGATTATTTCTGTAGTCTAACATGATTATTAGTAGTATTCCATATTATTCCTCTTTCTTCAGCTGCTCTCTCCTTCATACCACTCTCCAATCACATCAATCCCTTGCTCTAGAATCTTAGTATAACATGATTTTGAGCTGTAAAGAAATTTAGATGTCACCTAGTCCAACTATCCCAATTCATAGATAGGGAAACAGGCCCAGAAAGGTTAAAATCATCATTCCTTACTAAAGTCAAAGCCTGGCTTCTCATTTATTGCTCTCCACAGTTGAGCTCCAACTAATCTTATCTCTAGTTATTCCCCTTGAAGTGGCCTATGCTCCAACAAAACTAAACTAGTCATTATTATTCAAATGAATCACCTAAATTACCTCCCCCTCAATCTTCCATTAACCTCTCTATCTAGATTGCCATATACCCATTTCCATATACAAAAATTCTACACCCATCCTTTAAGGTCTAGTTTTCATGTTACCTTCTCCATGAAACTTACCCTGATCATTAAAGCCACAAGTGATCTCTCTCCTTTGAACTTCATTAGACAGGTATTTGTACTTGTGGCACTCCCTCTTCCCTCTACCTCAGACACTTGAAATACTCATTGGCAAAATTTTCTAAATTTAGAACTTATTTCCTTCTAGTTTAGATGTTCCTGAAACCAAAGATTTCATACTAACTAAAAAAAAGATAGAAAAAACTTTATGGGGAGTACAAGAACAAGTTTATTTTAGTTATTTTTTCTCACAATATTTGGAACAAGGTCATATTTTAAAACAATTTTCTTTTTTGAATTCAGCCTTATATATTCACTACAACTTGCAAAAAAATAAAGCATAGTAGGGAAAGAATGATTTTTAAAAAGAAATTCTATTTTGCAGTTTTAAGCTAAATAGGTTTTGGCATTAATTATTCATAAGTTTTATTCTTTTAATATTTTAGTTTGGAAAATATTGTCTTGAGCAACCAGAAATATTTTCCATCTGAGAATTTAACATTTTTATCAATTGCATCTGTACCTTCCTGCAATAGATGCAGTATCCCAAAAAATTAAACTGAAAGATTATAAATTTTAGCATGTTTAAGTGAGAGTTGCTTGGTGTTTAAAATAATACTATTGTGAAACATTTTTTTGAAGTGAAACATTGTTTTAAAGTCTAAATTTCCAGGCTATTAGGCTTACTTAAAACAAAGTATATGACTTGTATTTTATTTCTCAAGGATAATCTTGTAAATAATATGTTTCATTTGCATACTTAGGAATTCTGTGATCCATTGAATTGGTATTTCTGTGTTTGTGGTTGTTTGTACATCTGCCTTACAAATAACCAGAAAAATTTACATAAAGGTGTGCAATTACTTGAATTTTAAAATATTAGTAAAACAAGAATCCAGTAAGATACTTTATTTTATATCTTGTGTAGCACATGTGATGTTTCAGGCATAAAAAGTGAAGAACACTTAAACCATGATGACCATGAAACCAGCTATGTGATTCATTTTGCTTTCAATGGAACAAAATGAAAATGCTCACTAGTAAAAGAAATGATGTTTGGGATAACTGTTGAATGAATTGAACTGTATTTACCAAATAGGAAGTAAGAATAATTTAAAGATTTATAAAATATTAATTCTGTCTTTTTAAGGTAATAAAAGTCATTTTAAACATTTACTTTCCTAAGATGGCCATTTTTTATTTAGAAAGATTAAAAATTTTTTCTAATAATTCATCTTATTTTAAAAGTCAATAAGAACAAGCAATAAGTTCACATTGAAGCTTTTGTAAGTAAATATAGCAAACCATTTAAACTTCATTAGCCTCAGTTTCCTTATCTGTAAAATCTGCAGTTTTTACTAGATGGTCTGAGATGGTTTCAGCTTTAGATCCATGATCTTATGGTTACAGGTCACCATTCAGGTTAGTAACTAACATATGGTTTCCTATGTCCTTACCGACTTTATAAGCTAATCTCCAAAACTGAGTCTCTATTTAGCAAAAACAAAATCCCCATGTGGAAACTATTCTGAGATATTGTGGTTAATATAATATCTGGCATTTAAGTAGTCAATTGACCTTAGCAAAAACCAAGGAAACACCAAAATTAGGATGACAAACTAGGGACCTTCTAGAAATTGGTCAGAATTTTAAAAGAACATTGTGTGAACTCACGAATTTCTCCAAAAATTTCTAAAAGAAGAATAATATTGCCTTAAATTCATAGTTCACTCATCCAAAGCTATAGTAGAATGAATAAAATTAATGCCTTTCTCTTGTTGCAAGGAATATTTTACTTTACCTTATTCTTGATTTTTTTGCCAAGTACCAAAAGGGACAAATTCACTGTTAAATAATAACTTCTAACTAATAAAAGTAGCATTTGAACTCCAGAGATAGCCATTACATTAGCATGTTGAATCCTAATGCTCTTTTCAAAGCATGTGGTTAAAATGAAATGTGGTGGTAAGTCAGGAAGGTGGTTAGTTCACTTCCAATATGCCTTTAATGAAATTATTAAAGGTTTTATGATTTAAATTATACATTTATATATTTTCCATTTAAGTTGTCAATTTCCATATGGTATAGTACTTTAAGATACTAGTCCTATAATTTACTCATTGTTGGTTCTAGTTAGTAGTGTCTTTACTATACAAGGAAATGAAAATTTTCATAAAATAGTATGATTGTTCGACACTTTTTTAACAGCAATAAAATAAGGACAAATCGCAAGGCGTGGAATATTATATTGCTTTTTTATATTTTTGTACTCTATATTTTACTTATCATACATTTTTACAGAGTACATTGAACTAGGATCTCTAAATTTTTAAGTCTATCATAAATTAAAGTTAAATTAACTGAATTATTGAGTGAGATGAAAAATCTTTGTTACTTGAACTGTATATCTAATTGTGATACCCATTTTATGACTATAAAAATCAGCTTAATATTTCCCAAACTGAAACTATTCAATAAAAAAGATGCCAAACAATAAATATTCTAAAAGTCTATAAATTATATATTAACTCTTGTATTGTACGATATACAATTCATGACACCTCAAATGTATTTTTAAGCACACTTTTTACTATATACAACAACAATCCGTTCCACTGGGCATTATTCAATAAATTCATAATTCAGTGCATTAAATCATATTCCTGTCACCCCAAATAGTTAACACTTCTAAAAAAAGCTTGACTTCCAAATAGGAATAGCTTAAGAACTTGGAAATGATTTACTTGCTTACTTTGTGAGATATTTTCTTTTATATTAACACCACAAGAAACATAATCTAAAACCCTCCATTCATAGTTCCCTTGCATGTCTGTCACCTCTAGGATTACTCTCTGGGTAAGACAGTGGCTACAACTATTATCTACAACCCTGGAGCTATTATGTCAAGGGTGTTAGCTTAGATTTTTATTTTATCGGTAGTTTAGTCATCATTTCTGATAAGTCCTGGGAATATGAGGAGAAGGTTGGATTTTCTGTAAATGGCTCGTTCATGAAGTCCTAATTGCTTCCTATAGGTACAATAATAATTTCCCATATTAGTCCTGAACATCTAGCAATGCTCCTTGGTTACCTTTGTAGGAAACTCTAATCTCTTCGAGGTGCTGTGTGGTTTTGGTTTTGTTGGTGAGTTTAGAGCCTCATTATGATCCAAACCATGTCCTCTGCTCATCCTACTGCTGCTTCTCATGATTGGTGCCTATGACAACTGTAATCCTCCTATCCAGCTTTTTCCTGAATCATTCATATAATGTGGAAGCATCCGCAAAGAATGTCACAGATTATCACTCCCTAAATAGGTGAAGACTAGGGGATGAAGAAGCCATAGGTTTCAGGATAATGACTTTAGGAAAGCCAATTGATCACTCACTCACTCAACAATACGTATTTATTAACTGACTACTAAGTGGTCGACAATGCCCTCAGTGCTGAGGACAAAGAATGAAATAATCTCTACTGTCAAGGAGTTTATATTTTAATGAAAGGCAAGTACAATATATAATGACATGAACATATGTACACATTCTTACAGATATGTGTAAATTCAGTGGCCTTATGA
Organism: Notamacropus eugenii; assembly: GCF_028372415.1. NCBI lineage: Eukaryota > Metazoa > Chordata > Mammalia > Diprotodontia > Macropodidae > Notamacropus > Notamacropus eugenii. The sequence goes on along the minus strand of NC_092874.1, from coordinate 189,176,140 downwards.
TATGTGCACATTGTATGTGTACATATATGTGTACATGTACAACATATACATACATTAATATAGATACATAAAGATGATAAATATATAAAAACATTTAACACAAAACATATTGATATGCACATAAAATAGATATATGAAGTTGTTATAATAGATATATTGTTATAATATTACTAATATAATAGATATATTGTTGTAATAGATATATTGAAGCTGTTAAATACAAAGTAATTTGGGAGAGAGTTGTACTGTCAGTTGGGGAGATGAAGATGGTTCATGCAGAAGATGGTGGCTGAGCTTTATTTTAAAAGAAGAGAGGGATTCTATGAAATAGATATAGGGACAGAATGCATTCCAGACATGGAGGATGACTAATGCAAAGGGATAAAGAAATAAAAGGGTTGTGAGGAATAGAGAGAAAGTCAGTTTGGCAGCATTGTAAAATACAGAATGCTGGAAAGATAGGTCCTGTAAGACTTTAAAAGCTAAATGGAGTGTATATTTTATTCTAGAAGCAATAGGAAGTCCCTGGAGCTATTTGGAGTAGGGAAGTCATAAGATCAGATTGTTGCTTAAGAAAATTGCTTTTGCAGCAATATGTAGGTTGGATAGAAGTGGTGATATACTTGAAGAAAAGAAACCAACTACGAGGCTATTGCAATAATCTAGGTGAGAGGGGATGAGAGTCTATAATAACATAGAAGAGAGGAGTCAATAAATCAGTAAACATTTATTAATCACTTACTGTGTGCCAAGCACTATGCTAAGTACTATGGACACAAAAAGAGACAGAAGACAGCCCCTGCCCTTATGGAGCTTACAATATAATGGTCAGTTATATGAATATGGAGGTAGAAACAGCAAAATTTGGCAACCAATTAGATATACAAGGTGAGACAGAGTTGATTCTCAAAGAATGTTGAGATGATGAACCTGAGGAACTGGAAAAATGGTGGTTCCTTTAACAAAAATAGATATATCTGCAACAGGGTAAATTGCAGTTTTATACACTTTGAGCTTAATATGTCTTTAAAACACATAGTCTGATATGTCAAATAGGCAATTGGTGACTAAAACTGAAGCTTGGGGAAGAGGCTAGGATTGATGAATACAGATCTAGGAGTCATCTACATAAAAGTAACAGTTAAACTTTGGAAAACTGATGACAAAAACTGAAAGAATACAGAGACCGAAGAGGAGAGAAACTCCAGAACAGAACCTTGAGTAAGTGTTTGTTAGGGGGCATGAGGTGGAAGATGAATGAGTAAAGGAGACTAAGATGTCCTGTACTACTTCAGGAAACCATGTATGTATCTAATGTCTCTCATAGAACTTTTTACAGAGTGCTAGAAGTGAGACTCTGGGAGTAAATGGATCCATTTAGGAACTCTAAGGAAGCATTGGCTTCTAAAAGTTCATGGTAATTTTGTATTTGTCACCTTAAACATGTATATTTTCTACATGTTACAGAGATATAGAAATAGGTAGAGATCAAAATATACCTATATATCTATATCTATATGCTATCTACTCCATTAAATGTCAAATCTTAGAAGGCAGAACTATTTCACTTTTGTTTTTGTATCCCCAGCATTCAATTCAATGTCTTCCACATGGTGGACCCTTAATAAATGTCAGTTGTTGGATTTATAGATTGATGAATTGCAAAATATGACCAATGCAGAACACAAATATTACTAAGCCAGCAAGAACTCTAGAGAAACTTTTTGGAATATGTACATATGAGGATATTTGTTCTACCCTAAGGAGCCATTTTTGACTTATAAAAATTAAAATTAATTTAAAATACAAACACAGAAAACCCACCAACCCCATATTTTTTTTATTGGTGTTTCCAAATAAAGTATAAATTGTTAGGTTGGCACTGAGAAATTCTTTACATGTTTCCCATCCTTCTTTCCCCAACTTCCTTTAAATATATTCCTTTTTTTAAATATATAAAACTTTTTCAGAAATAACACACAGGATCCTATGTCAGGGTCCTCAAGTCCTGGTGGCAGAACCTGCAATGAGAGGTGCAATTTTCCTTTTATGTCATTCCCCAACATCCCTCTTTTTCCCTCAGAGTAAGCAGAATTAGGTGTTCTGTTCAGGTCCATTAGAGCCTATATTCTTGGCCTTTTTAGAAAAGCTGGGTTCAAATTTGTTCTTTCACTTTCTACTATGTGACCTAGGGTGAATCATATAATCTTACTGGGCCTTATGAAAAGTGTGTACTAGATGTTTCCAAGGTTGCCTCCAGTTCTAAAATGCAATTCTGTGAAGGTCAGGTACAAAGAAAGGTTCTTCATAGAGACCTGGAAAGTAAAACCTCAAGTTCTAGAGAGGAATATAACAGGGACAGTGAAAACAACCCTAAATGATTATGTTGGAAAAGGGAATTTATATGAAAAAGTAATAAAACTCAAGTAGCAGATGTCTAATAAACATGCATTTTTCACTATAGTCCTATATATCTTGGCATTGATAAGAAAGGAAGTCAAATGGTACAATAGAGAGGCTGAAATGGAGTGACCTGGATGACAAAATTCAGATTCCTTTGTTTGGTATTCTCTCTTTTCAAGCTTGTTATATATACAATAACAGTCTTCTTCCTGTGCGCTATAGCCTAACTAAATTAGTCTTCTTGTCTTTCCTTAGAGGGCACTACATCTCCTGCCCACATGCTGCCCTCTCCTCTGCTCTTAGAATTCCTAGTGTCCTTCAAAGCAGCTCATTGGGCACAATGGACAGAGAACTGGACCTGGAATCAGGAAGACCTACGCTCAGGTCTGGCCTCACACACTCACTATGTGACCCTGGGCAAGTTACTTAATCTCTATATGACTCAGTTTTCTCAACTATAAAAATGGAAATGATAGCACCTGGAGCCCAGGGATGGTAAATGAGACAATGATTGTAAAACATTTAGCACATTTAGTGGTGGTCCCATAGTAAGTGCTACATAAATATTAGCTGTTATTATTACCATCATTATTATTGTTAAAGCTTGTTGCAAATGAAATCTCTTTCATAAAGATTTTACTGATTTCCTCCAGCTATGTGCCCACCCATCCAAATTGAATTTTTTTTCCGATTGCATAGTTTGGGGTACATGTTGTGTATATTAGAGGAGCATGGTGTCTCCTCTTAAAGAACGTAATCTCCTTGAGGGCAACGATTATTTCATTTTTGTCTTTGAATTCTCAGTGCCTGACAAAGAGTTGGAGCTTATTAAATGATCCTTGATTGATTGACTTCATTTAACTAGGACAATGAAGTGGCTTGTATGACCTGCCAAGCTATTATTACCAAGGCCTACAATAAGTATCACGTACAGCCCATTGTCATCTCAACCTGCAGATTACCTGCAGAAACTCTGCCAGCCCATTGAGGGATAGATCCCAGCTGTTTGCACAACTCTGTTTCTTTTCTATTCAACCCTAATTAGATAGTACCCAATTCCCCTGTTGCAATTAGCTAAGCCTTAATGCTTTTCCACAATTGGTCCCATTCCGTTGTTCTTTGGTGCTATAAGAGGATTTGTGTTGACTCTTATTATATGAAACTGTATAAAAAGTCTATATTTAGTATTATCCATTAAGTGACCTCAAACCAGGCAATTGGTCCCAAAGTGTTACTGCCTATTTCCTGGTTAGGAAATGCTCAGATATACTCTGGGTTGCTATGTATTTCAGACTTTGAATGTCTTTAGATCCATGAGATGACTATTTGTCTGATACAGACCATATTCCTACCTTATATTATTTTCTTAATGAACAGAGTGATTAGACCTACTTAAAAAAATAAAATAACAATACTGGTAAGGAGAAGTATTTTCTGGCAAACAGTGTTGCATTATCTAAAAATGATTGCTACCTTTAGGTGGTGACCAAATTATGCTTATAAAAATAACTTGAAACTTTGGAATATACCAGTATTTCATAAAATCTACATCCCATATAATATCGAGTAATTTGAAGTAATTAGCACATAGAGCAGAAGCTGGGAGTAAATTTCAAAATGTGTTTAAGTTTCTGTTTTCCTGGCCTTTGACTTATTTCAAACCAAAATCCTAACTCAATGTCAATGTAACTGGTCTTTTATTCAAATCTTGGACTAATGAGATATGGAATAGAACTTCTGTTCTCTAAAGATCTATCAGTACAACTCTGACAGATTCTTCTAACCTAGAAAGATTTTGAATGTAGGCCTGGTTATGAATTATATGTGCTCAGAATGATAACTGGCCTACTTAAATCAGGAGAGGGTCACTGGCTGGCCATCTTATCAGATTACAATTGTTTTTGGCCACAACTCATAAAGACTGTTTGTGAAGGTGTGGAGAATATATGACTTGCACCCCCCAAAAATGTTTACCCTAAAGAAATCTTTTGAAGTATTAAGGAATAATGGCAAATACAAAGATAACAGTAATGGGTTTCTGAATTTGATTCTACTTTGTCACCATTTTGGTATGACAATGGGCATGACTTGATTTTTCCTCATCTTAAGAATGGAACTTGTATTCTACTTATACGTAAAAGTTCAAGCAAGAAAGATCACAGCTGTTTCAATCATTGCTACTAGTGCATGACATTGAAGAAAGATAAGCAAATACAAATAAAAATGTGTGAGTTGGAACAATTTTTTTCTTTTTTTTTTTTTTGGTTTTGTGGAGGTGTGATCAAGAGGACTTATGAGATGAATTCAATATCAAACCAAATTTTATAAATCTAGATTTGGGGCCACAGGTTATACTCTGGAGACTGAGTTTTAAAATAATTTGGTAGAAAGCTATGTCCTCACACAATAGTCCAGGTTTGCTTTAGGGACTTTCTCAGTTTCTTGGTTTGTGGTCCCAATCCAAAAAAAATGGAAAAAAAAATATTCATGGTATAAATTCTTCCTTCCCCTTTCTCTTCCTCTCCTTCCCTCCCTCTTTCCTTCCTTTTTGGTTAAGGTATTGGCAGGAAATTCCTGATCCCCATACATACACACACCTGCCAGTTGTGAACAGGGAATATGAGATAAATATGTGTCTGGGGTCCTAACTCAAGTGATCAACAAATTACAAGAGAAAATGGAAAAAGAAGAGTCATAGCAGTGAAAGAAAGGGGATCCTGGACTTAGACCCCAGGAAAAATGTTTTCTTACCCCCTTCTATTATATATTGTGGCTTTCTATTGTGAAAATGTGCTTAAATTCATGATGTCTCAGAAAGAACATTTCCCTATTTTGTAAACTGTGAGATCTTTAGATCCCCACAGATATGAAATGGTATTGCAGAAGCACCTAATACACATATTTAATCATATCAATTATATATGGAACTCTTTATCAGGACTATTTTAAGAGACAGAATTAATTCCCTGGTCTATAATCATGTTATATGAAACTTCTGTAAGCAAATTTTTTAGGGGAGGAAATTATATTGAAACTGTATCAAATGAGGTTGTATATTATGGTTCTATTAAATGTTATTGTGGTATATTTTCCATTGCAAACTTGATTGTTATTAGGGCAGTTTCATAGTTCCATAAATATAATCCCCAGATAAAAATTCCCAATTATGTTGAACTTGATTTTGAATTGTATTTTTTATATTTTAAAATTTAAATCTCACCCACACAATATAAATATCTATCTCAGCATGTATGTATATACATATATATATACATACACACAAACACATATATATACATATCACATATGCTATATTTCATCATGGGTATAAGTAAATTTAAAAACAGAAAAAAAAATCAAGCCTAAAAAATCATTTTTTTTGTATTTAGAGAAATGTTTGTTTTATTTTTTTTAAATGGTGGGAATAGAAGGAGAGTACTCAATAGACTAGGACCTCTAATATGAAATTTACCAGCAGTGTAAATAACTATTCCCAGAACAACTTTAGGTCTAGAATTTAATGTCATATCATAAGATCTCCTTCTTTACTTTTGTGAGCATGTTATTATTTCTCCACATGTTGAACTTTCATATAGTCAGTTTCTTTTTATGAAGAATAATACTATATTGTATTACTTACATGTCACAGGTAGATAGATATATTTAAGTGTTATAAAATACAGACATATAAACACTGATGTCAGATTTTTAGTTTTGTGTTAAAAAGATTAATTTCATTATTTTTCTATAGATGAACAATATTTTATGTGTAAACTCTCTATTTAAAAATAAATATATGATCACAGAAGTTATACTTGCTTTTCTTAAGTAGCCATAAATATCATTAAAAATAAATAAAAATGATTTAAGAGCATGCACTGAGATAGTGATAGTTTAGTTAAATTTGGAAATGTGTCATCGGGATACATATTTCAGATGTAGATATGAAGGCTAGAATGGTCTTGCATTGTGTCACACTGTTTAGTTGAGGACTTTTTTTAGAAAGGTATTCTTTCAAAGTCAAATAATAAATTATAGAAATAAAATTATACTTTTTGGGGGTATTAATCTGTGCTTTGCCCCCACAATTATTAAAGCTATTTGTTGTATTAAGAAGAGGTACATTTTAGATTTTTTTGCATTGTATCTATATCATTATATTTATTCTTTAACATGAAATAAAAATTTATTGCTAGAACAGCTGAGATCTCATATGAAATGCTTTGTCGCAGTATTCTAACCTCTGAAAATGTTCATCTTAGCTGTTATAAATTCTGAATGGTGGTTGTCACAGTTTTGTGAAGGAGAAACAAAAAAAGCTATTAGGCAATGATGTTTAGGTGAGCTATGGTATAAAATTTTATTGTATTTTGTTGAACTCATCATTTTAGAGAGATATGATTTAAAAAAAAATTCCAGATCCATACTTTGCCCTATTCAGGGTCAATCTTCTCAACAGTTTATGAGACTTTTGAAGTTTGGTAACACTGAATTTGATGATTTTTGTTACTATAGACTGGTCAATTCAGACACTAAAAGGAGGACCTTTCTATTTTATCTCACCCTAGGGGGAAAACTCAGTTGCTATGTTTGTATAACTTTGGTCTATCACAAACAATTAGCAAATGTTTCATTAGTGCTATTTGTCAATGGCTATGTGGTGGTGATAACGTACACCTTCTTAAAATCTAACTTGGAAGTTATAATTTGAAAAAAGCTCTGATTTAATTTAGCTTTTCTCAGACTGAACCTAAGTCATTAAATTAAGAAGCATTTAAATATGTACTAAGTGCCATTCATGGTGCTATGTTTCAATCATGGCAAGGAGGAAAAAAACAAGACTTTTCAAGAATGTACATTCTAATGGGGGGAAACAGCATGCAAGCAACTTAACTAGATTAATACAAAATATATACAGATGAATGTAATCTTAAAGAAAATCTGCAGCAGCAATTGGGGATTGGCATGGGGGTGGGTGGGACCTAGCAAGGCCTCCAGCAGAAGATGGAATTTTAGTTAACTCTTGTAGGAATCCAGGGAAATTATGAGGCAGAGGTAAGGAAACAGAGCATTCTAGTCATTGGGAACTGTCAGTGAAAAGATATGGAGTCAGGAGATGAAGTGTCTTATTCAAGGAACCACAAACAAGCCAGTGTAGCTGGATTGTAGGCTGACTTGAGGGGAGTAAGATATAAGTAGGCTTGAAAGGTAGGAAGAAGTCAGGTAATAAAGAGCTTTAAATGCAAAACAGAAGGTTTTATATTTGATTCTGGAGAGAATAAGAGAACTACTGAAGCTTACTGAGGGATGAGAAGGGGTTTGGAGGGTGACATGTGAAAACAGTACTCTAAAAAAATTACCTTGTCATCTGAGTGGATTGGGGTGGGGAGAGACTTGAGGCAGGGAGACTAGTTAGAAGGCTATTGAAATAATAAAGTCAAGAAGAGATAAGAGACTGAACTAGGATTGTGACTATATGAGTGGCACCTAGGGGACATATACCATAGATATTGTAAAGTTAGAAATAAGAAGATTTGGCAATACATTGACCATGAGGAGAACACTGACATTTTGAGCCTGAGTGATGGGGATGATGTCAGTTCCTTTCACAGTAGTGAGTAAGTTCAGAAGCATGAAGGCTTAGGGGGAAAGAGAATGGATTCTGCTTTGGACATATTGAAACAAAGCAATTTCTGCATAATGCGCTCAAGTTACCATATATCGAGGTGCTTTATTAGTGGTCATCCAGTTCAACGGTGTCAAACTCCAATAGAATTGAAGACCACTAAATTATACATTAGGATCCCTACAGGCCCCACATTGACTTAGAAAACCATGGATTAAAATTATCTATATTCTATTCTATTTTATTATTTTTATTATTTCCTAATTATATTTTAGTCTAGTTTGCTTCACTCAGGAGTGTTGGCATATTTGATACCTCTGCTCTACTTCAATTCCCTAGTTTTATAGATGAGGAAACTCAGTCTAAGAAAGGCAAATTCAACTGAAGAATGGCAGAACTGGTACCAAAATACATATCGAGACTCACAGTTCAGTACAAGAAAGTCTATTAGAAACAAAAAGGTTTTACCCTTGAAAGTCAGATTAAGATTGCATATTTTTATTTTGGGGGGCATGATTCTAAGTCCTTTGGTTTACTTTTAATGGACATTAACCAAGCAATAAATAATTTCCAGAAATCTAAGTGCTATGGTACATCTAAAAGTATGAGGCATAGACCCTAAAAGGGCATGTAATCTAGTTGAAATTTAAGTAGATCCATTACCTGATTAATGTGCTTGCTCCTTCTAAAGGTGCGTAATACCACCTGCCATACAGCCCATATTCTCCCAAAAACCTTTGATAGAGGGGGGCTACTCAAATCTGGGGTGGGGCATGGGGAAAGTCTCAGGATTTTTTCAAGCACTCTGTTAACACCTATTCAGTACTCAGACTTTCTATTAATATGCCTCATTCTTATCCTATATTTGTTTTCTTTATAATATCATTTAGAAAATTTCTTGAATATGATTTATCATCAGTACTATGCTGTAGTCTATTTACTATACTCACAGTATTCAACTGCCCTGTCAGTCAAAAGCAGAATCAAAGAATTTCAGAGTTGGAATAGGCCTCACTGGTCATGATCCTCTGATATAACATATTCAGTTAGTGGTCATCTAGCCTTTGCTTGAAGACTCCACAGAAGAGCAACTTGTCATGTCCTAATACAACTCATTGTACTTTGGGTTGGTTCTTATGGTTAGAAACTTAGCAATACTGATTTATCCAAGATTGTGGTGCTCCTTTGGTGTGTGTGTGTGTGTGTGTGTGTGTGTGTGTGTGTGTGTGTGTGTGTGTGTGTGTGTACATTGCCCAATGAGTCTTAAATTGTTAGACATTCATCCAGTTACTTTATCTCCCAGAATAAGCTCATCACTGCTAAACTCACCGCCATACAGTTAATGAAAACCTTATTGATACCACTTCTCTCAGACTCTTCTCCCCTCTGATTGGAGGACTGGAGAAGAGGCCAGAGTACCAAACTCCTCCCAGTGCCTTCCTTTAGAAAGGACAGAAGCTGGGCTCCCTTCACTTTGCATCCACTGCTTTGCCTGGTTTCAAAGTGAGGGAAAAAGAATTACTTTCCCCCAGGCTGGGTATCTTCTGCTGTCTGGTCTTTCCTTCTACTTTCCTTCCCTCTTTGTGATTTATAAGCTTCTCGAGGTTAGAGATTGTTGGGTTGTTTCCTTTCTTTTTCGTTTGTTTAATTCAATGTATCTCCAGGAATTAGCACAATGCCTGGCACATAGTAAGTGTTTAACATACGTGATTGGATTGGATTGTAAAGCCTATAAAATGACACAAATCTAACTTGTACGATAAATCAAAACTCATGAAAGAAACTACTAAAGAGCAGTTTGGTGCTAAAATATCACTAAGAGTATAAGTTCAATAGAAGTTTTTCTCTAATGTTTCTTGAAAATCTAAATTTGATAAAGAAAAAAATCATAAATTTCTTTGTTAGTTATCTTTTAATTAACCATTTCCTAAAACAGTTAACTGGGTGGGTGGATGGATAAAGAGTGAGGATTTTAGGTCTCCCTGCGACACTACCTGCCTGACCTCGTACAAATAATTTAATTGCTTTGGACCTTGGAACCTAACTGGAAAAGGAGGGTCTAACCTTTTAGTGTTTGGTTTCCCTTTCATTTGGACAACTAAAAGGTAGAAAAGTGATCTTTTTAAAGCCTAAAATTTTATATTGCTTCTAGGAAGCTTAAGAGTTTGAGGGCATTCGGAAGTTTCTATACCCATGTACTGGGTCATTTGTTATGACACCATTCTGCTCTCCTTGTTTTTTTCCATTAAACAAGTTAAATCTAATCTAAATACAGATAAAAATCAATGGGCTGTATTTTCCCTAGTCAAGATCATAGAGTTGGAAAGCACTTCGATGGTTCTGTATTCTAACTCCTTGTTGTGTTCGTCCTTTGTTGCTGAAGAAGACCATGCCATCAGAGAAATGATGACATGACTTGCACTTGACTTTGTTTTGAGTGAGGAAGGGCTATGCAGATCACCAGCCTCACTTCTCCTCCAGAGCCATCTGAATCCAGTGACCAGACAGATGTTCATCAGGATGACTGGAGATGACCCAGGATGAGGCAATTGGGGTTAAGTGACTTGCCCAAGGTCACACAGCTAGTGAGTATCAAGTGTCTGAGGTGAGATTTGAACTCAGATCCTCCTAACTCCTGCACTGGTGCTCTATCCACTGTGTTACCTGCCCCATTCCAAGCCCTAAACTGAACATGAATTGCCTCTAGATCATACCCAATAAGTGCCTAGTACCTTGCTTGAAGACCTCCAACGGAAGGGAATCCACTAGATTTTTGCATTAGGGGCTGGGAACTCTATAGGTTTAATAATTCTTAGAGTTGTGAGGAATATTAGAAACCATTTAATCCAACTCCTTCATTTTACACAGGAGGAAACTGAGGCCCTCAGAGGACTGATGCCTTACCCAAGCTCACATAGATGCTAAATAACAGAAGCAGGACTAAACTTATTTTTTATCTGAAAGTCTAAGATGAACATATTTGACTCTTATGGTGGAAACAATAATGTAATAAAGTATACATTTCCAGACTTGGGACACAGAAATATTTTGTCCAGTTTGGCTGTTTTTGTACATTAGAACAGTTAGGTAGTACACTCGAGCAGCTAGTAAATAACCTTCTGGGCCAGGGGCTCAGGAAGACCTCAGATATTTATTAGCTGTGCGATCCTAGACAGGTCACTTAACTTCTGTTTGCCTCAGTTTCCTCAACTGGAAAATATGAATATTAACACCCACCTTGCAGAATTTTTGTATCAAGTGAAATAATATTTGTAAAAAGCTCTTAGCATAGTGCCTGACAACTTTCTCCCTTTCCTTTTAGCCAGAGATGATGGTTTTTGGTCCTTCTGTCCTCAACCTTTTGACATCCCCATGGGGACTCCTTACTTCCTTAGGGCCCTCTTTTGGGGAATGTCCAGCCTAGTACAGATCTAATCTCAGTAATAGTGCTACATATTTTTAGATCTTTCTCTTTCTGTGTGCCATGCTTCCCCAATACCCAGTCCCAATGTACCTGTCCTGTGTTCAGTTTCTAAGAATTCTATTCTTTGATAATTTAATGAATTCATTTGGATGATATATTAATAGTACAATGGATTAATGTCTTATCTCTTCAGAGGAATATTTGCATTTTAACAGGGGTTTTCTGTAGCCAATGCCCCATCCCAAAGTGAGAGAGCTAACTGGAGTAGGCCTACCAGGCCTTTCAGCAGCTGTTGACTCAGTCTGAATAGAGCACCTGCTCTGTTAAATCATGTTTTTAAAATTTCCCTTTAATCCCCAAATCAACTCTATTTATTCAAAATAGGATTAAAGGGAAATCCATCATAAAATATGCTAGAAAGGCTTCACTTTAGAATGAAAGAAAGAGAAAGAAACAAGAAGTATTGACTACATTCGTATTCCTTTTCCACAGATTACAGTACTGTGGTACCATGTGGAAACATTAATTTCTTCCTGTTCTCATTGAAACAATAAGATTTCATATTAGTCTTGGTTGAGTTAATTTAGTATTATTTAATTAGGCAATACTCTGTTTTTAATAATCTGAAAGGAAAAATAAAACTTATTTGAATGCTCAACTTGGAGTTAGCTAGGCCAAATCCTGCCATTTACCAGTCTTAGGATGTTGACTAAGTAACTTCTCCCCAGTTTCTCTCTCTGTCTCCATCTCTATCTCTGAGTCTCTGTCTCTGTCTCTCTCCCTCCCTCTCACTGTTCGCTTATCTGTAAAATGATGATAATGGTGCTTGCAGCTGTCAATCTTACAGGCTTGCTGGGGAGATCAAATGAAGACTTGTTTTACATGTTCTGGAAACCTCCAAGTGCTATATAAATATATTATTTAGATTTTTTTTAAATGAAATAACCTCAGAGTTCGAAAGGTCTTCCTACCCACACCTGAAAATATCTAACAAGCAATCAAGTAGCCTTTTCTTGAAAAACCTCCAATGAGGGAAAAATCAGCACCTCTTTTGGCAGCCTGTTCCATCTGTTGCTAGTCCTAATGTATATGAAGTTTTTCTTTACTTTAAGGTATAGCAAATTTGGCCTCTTTCAGTTTCTACCCATTTGCCATATCCTTCCCTCTGGGGAGAAGCTGGGAAAGTCTAAATTCTTTTCCACATGACAATTCTTCAAATGTAAAAATACAGCTGTTATATTTCTCCGCTATGTTTCTCTTCTTCTGGTAAATTGACCTTGGTATTTTCACCAGATATTCATAAAGCAAGATCTTGAAGCTCTTGAGGTAGTTAGTGCTATTAGGAAGATCTAAGTTTTAATCCTGCCTCACACACTTGCTAACAGTGTGACGCTGGGCAATTCACTTAACCTTTTAGCCTCAGTGTCCTTTCCTATAAAGTGGGATAATAATAATTCCTATCTCACAACTTTGTGATGAGGATCAAATGAGGTAATATATGTAAGGTGCTTTGTGAACCTTAAAGCACTTTATAAATTCCATTATTATATTACTATCTATTATTACATACCATCCTAGCTGCCCTCCTCTGGAGGCATTATAACTTATCCATCCTAAAATGTGGCATACAGAACTGAATATAATATGGATATCAGATGTGATCTGAGCAGGATAGACTCTAATGGGAGCATCAGCTCCCAATTTGTGATTTCAATGTGTGTATCTCAATGCAACTTAAGGTCACATTAGCTTTTTTTGTTTACAATGTTATATTGCTAATTCACAGTAAGTTTATAGTCCACTAAAACACCCTTATTATTTTCAGGAAAATTGCTGTCTGGTCATACCTCACCCTCTTGAACTTTCTCTAAAGTAGATTTTCTGAATTTAAGTATAAAACTATGTTTTGTACCTATTAATTTTCATTTTATGATTAGACCCAATTTCTAGCCTGTCAAGAACTATTAAATTCCGATTCTGTCTGCTAACATATTAGCTATTCTTTTGTTCTTCATACTATCTGCAAATTTTATGAACACACTGTTCATGCTTTTGTCTTAGTCACTGAGAAAAACCTGAGACTTTATAGGGACAAGCACAGATCTCTGGAACACTCCACTGTAGACTTTCTTCCAAGATGATATATTTTGATTAAGAACTATTCTTTATATCTAGCCACTCAACCAATATGGAAACCATCTCATTGTACTATCAGTTTTAACATAGTGCCTGACACATTGTGACCACTTAATAAAAGCTTGTTTATTGATTGACAGTTCTGAAGGAATTCAGTAGCTGGTTCACATTTTCAGCCCCTATGTTGTTCTCATATATGGTAACTTCAATATTCATATCAATTTTCTCTCAAAGACTGACCTCCCAATTTATCAACCTCCTCCGTTCCCAAGAACCATGTGTGTCATTTACTCATATTTAACTGCTTGACTCTCATCATCAAATATGGCTATGCCAACTCCATTTTCCTTTACTCTTAAATATCTTATCTAATCATAATCCTTTGTCCTGAAACATGATATGTTGTTAATAGAGTCAGGAAAATGAGTTTAAATTCCACCTCAGAAAATTTCTAGCTTTGTGACCTTGTGAAAGTCACTTATTCTTTCTATGCTTCAGTTTCCTTATCTATAAAATGAAAGGGTTGGACACAAAGGTCTAAGGTTCTTTCCTGATCTAAATCTATTATCCTCTGAGCCTATGATCCTTCCACTTTTCCCTCTTTTGTTTTAAAACTATACTTAATTCTCACTTTCACTACTGGTACTTCCATCATCCCTGTTCTCTCACTTCATCTCTCTTATACTTCCCTCTTACATTCTTGTACTTGAGTTGAACAGTGGCTACCATTGAACCTCCTGAATCTCTTATCGACCTGTTTTATAGGTCGACATCATGTACCAATCCTTTCTTCTGCACAACTTCCATTATCTGCTGTCTCCACATCTCCCATGATAGAGGAAGTTATATAAAATTTCGACTAGGTCCCCTACAAATTCTCGGAATACAATCTCAACTGGACCCTCTGATAGACTATTATTCTTCTGATAGAGAATATTCCAAAACTTCCGTTCTTTCCATAAGCTACAAAATTCATAGGCATTTTTTCTACCTTACTGAGAAAATCTAAGCTACCTGCTATGATTAACCCCAGCCCATTTTCACCCTACTCCACATGTGGAAATTCTTTTAGAACTTCATCTAAATTCATTGTTTTAATCTAATCTTATGTGGAGACAGCTAGGTGGCTAAGTGGGTAGAGTTCTAGAGCTGGAGTCAGGACGATGTGAGTTCAAATCTAACCTTAGCTATGTACCAGCTGTATGACCCTGAGAGTCACTTCAGCTCTATTTGTGTTAATTCACTGAAGAGTAAACAACAAACCATTCCGGCATCTTTGCCAAGAAAATCCAAAATGGGGTCATAAAGAGTTGGACGTGTCTGAACAACAGCCTTGTGTATTTGATTCCATATTTTTCTGTATCATTCCAGAGTTTCCCCTACTTATTATTTCTCTCTAATCTTGAGAGTTCTAATTCCATGTTTCCAAATGTCTTCTAGACAACTTCATTTAGATGTTTCATTGTCATCATAAACTCAAAATGTCAGCAACTGAATTCATCATCTTTCCCGGTTTCTGTCTCCAAACTTTCCTTCCTCTTGAAGGGTATACCAGTCTCAGTTGTCCAGATTTGTAAACTCAGAATTTTATTTTTTATCTTTATTTTCATTCATCCCTTCCCTCATTTAATCAGCAGCAAAGTCTGGTCTATTATTTTTCCTCAACCATATTTGGCAGCTTTTTCTTTTTCCTCATTTGGAGAGTCTTTATCCTAATTCAGGCCCTTAGAACCTCTTGTCACTATTTCAGCCAGACTGAAAGCAGTCTCCCAGTGAGGCAAAGATGCCATATTAATATTACAGATGGTATATTTTATTTTTATACCATCTACATTTCCCAAAATATCCGTCCCTTTTTCCTCACTCTAAGAACCATCCCTCATAACAAAGGATAAATAATAAAGAGAAAAAAATAGTGGATCAATACAACTAATCAATACCACTCAAGTCTGACAGTTTAGATAAGTTTCCACATTCATATTTCCCTCTCCCCCTGAAAGAAGAGAGGGAGAGTCCTCCTTATGTACTATCTGTGGCACCAAACATCGTCATTAGAATTAATTTAACAAGTTTTAATTATGTTGTAGGAGTTACGTGGTAGATTTTTTCTGTTTATATTGCTGTAGGCAGAGGTATAATGGAGACAGTTCATATAAGCTTGTGCAAGGTGATTGTTAAATTTTCACTCTAAAGCATTTACACATTGGAAATTGGCAAATGAAATAAAAACACCTTAATTTGTTGTTTTTTTGATTGTTGGGACTTAATGAGGTGATAGAAAAAATGTTAATAAGACACATTAAACTTAAAAGTGTATCATGTGTACATCTCCCACCCCACTAGAGTCAGTTGTGAAATATTTACCAGCATCCCCCCCCCAAATAGCCATTGTGCTATTGTTAACATTTTGCATCATATAAGTCTTCCTTTGCCTTCCTGTGTCCTTAGTATTCAATTGGCATAGGCAGTGATATTCTGTCACAACTAAGCATTATCCATTCCCTATTCCTTTTGCTTTGCTTCTAGTTCCTTGCTTTTACACAAAGTGCTCTTACACAAAGTATTTGGATGTTTATTGCATCTTTATATCTCTAAATTCCTTGGGGTATATTTCTAGCTGGGGGATATCTGGGTCAGAGTAGATGGGCATATTTCTCTTCTTATTTACATAATTCTAAATTGCTTTATAGAATGGTTGGACAATTTCTTGTCTTTTGTCACTTTTGCTCATTTTCTGGGTGCAAAATGCAATCTCAGAGATATTTTGATTTGTGTTTCTCTTATTAGTGATGAAGAACATTCTTTCACATGGTTGTCATTAATTCGCTATTCTTTTGAGAGCTGTTTATTCATATTCTTTGACATCTTATTCATTGGTGAAGACCTTTTATCATTATATATTTGTGTTAATTCCCTATACATTTTGCATATTATGCTTTTATCAGAGATATATGATAATTTTTGTTCCCCAGATGTCTGCTTTTCTTCAAATTTATACTTCTAAAGCATAGGTCTAACCATTTTACTCAAGAAGGTTCAGTGACTCTTATCTCTAGGAGAAAATGTAAGCTCTTGTGTTTGGCAATTAAAGTCCTTAACTTCACTCAATCCTAACTTTGTAGACTGTTTTCACATTAATTCCCTTCACATAACTTCCATATCATACAAAATGTCCTATTTACTGCTTACATGGCTACATATTTGCTATTTGCTGCATACATTATAGCTTTTGCCATCTTGTCTTTGCGTAAGGTTTCTCCCTCACCTAGAATGTTCTGGTAAAATCCTTATTCCTCTTCAAAGCTCAGTTCAAGTGCCAGCTACTCAATAGGGCCCTTGTTGATTTCCCTGAGTTTTTAATTCTATGTACCTTTTCAGATATGGATATTATATTTCTTTTGTGTATATTTTATATTTCCTTATCTAACCTATATTGTTACCTCCCATTTAGACTGTAAGTTTTTGGAGGGCAGATTGTTTTGTATTTGCACTTATCACAATATCTAGGACATAGAAGGCACTTAAATACTTGTTAAAGTGAATTGATTACAAAGATACATGTACTAATCAGCTTTTCCACCTCCCTAGTTTTTCAGCTATCAGTGTTCCTTGTCCTTGTCAGTTCTTGAAGCTCCCATAATCCTCATCATGTGTCAGGCCCTGCTTTCCAAATAGTATCTGATATGATCCTTAAAACAGTTTTGTGAGATATGTGCTATTATTATCTTTGTAACTAAGGCAGAAGTTATCCAAGGCCATACCTAGGGCTGGATTTGAACTCAGGTGTTTCTGAATCCAGGTCCAGTGCTCTATCTACTGCACCTCCTAGCTTCTGGTTACCTCAGTGTGTTTAGCTTGTCCTCATTGTGTCTCTCAACAAATAATACAGAGGCTGCCATCAGCCACTGCTGTTCTGACACCTGTTTCTGGTTCTAGTAGACACTAATACTAAGTCAATGGCCTCTTCAGATACTCTGACCTTCTGAAATTCACAAGGTTGTCATCAGATCCATGAGATGCATGGGAGAAAAACTTGATACCCTTCCCTGCTTCTCCACCCCCACCCTCCATCCCCACCCACGTACTAAGCCAGTTCTTGATTAGAACCTGATTTTGGCCACCACTGAATATTTCACTGTAGCTGAAATGTGTGATTTTAAATTCACTCTCTGTGTGATACAAGGCTTAGATAGATGAATAATTATTTCAGCCAATGAGATATCCTGTATGGCATTCAATGCCCTTCATAACCTAGCTCCTTCCTACCTTGCCAGTCTTCCTACACCTTACTCTCTGGCCACATACTTTTTGATTTAATGACGCTCGCCTCCTGGACGTTCTACAGACAAGACAGATAACTTCTTGGCTACAGGCATTCTCTCTGGCGGTTCCCTAGGCCTAGAATGCTCTTCCTCCTCCTCCGTTCTGACTACTGACCTTTCTAGTTTCCATTAAGTTACAACCAAAATCCCATCTTTTGCAGGAAGCCTTTCTCAACTTCTTTTAATTCCGATGCCTTCTTTCTCTTGATTATTTTCTGAGTATCCTCTATGTAGCTTTCTTTGTATGTATGTATACGCATATCTGTTTGCTTCTTTTCTTCTAGACTGTGAGTTTCTTGAGGGCAGAGAGTGTCTGCTTCTTTTTGTATTTTCAGTTCCTGCACATAGTATGTGCTTAATAATTAATGAATTGCTTCCTGCATGAAATTATTTGCTTTGCACCTCACGGACTGATTCAATCAAGTTGTCTGGATCTTTGGTCATTAATTGGAGTGGATTGGACTTTAACTCATAGAAAAGCTATTGTGGCCTATTCTCTTCCCTTCTTCATTCAGGGTAAAGGGCCCTGTCTAGCTAGACTTGCTTGGGAAGATCATGACATTTAATTTGTTTTTAATTTTGAAAAGTATATCACAGGCATAATCCATCATTTTCTCAAGGTTCTTATTCACCATTGAATTCCATTTTGGAATTGTCATGCATTAATGTTCAGTTACTTAGCTGATCATATGTATCTGAATTTAATGTGTACCATTCAAATCTCTTGAGAGCATAAATTTGGTCTGGAAAATTGTACTTTCTTTTTTGAGACACATGTCATCTTGTAGCAGAAAAATATATATTGTGCATTTTAAAATCAGTCAAATAAGCTCCAATAAGGCAAAAATGGAAGAGCTAAAACAATAGGATTCTAGGCTCTGAGAACATCAGTCAGTTTTCAGTTATTAACCCTGAAAGGCAAAAAAGAGACACTGATAATGAAAATGGGTAAATAGTACAAAATAATTTATATTTGTGTTTAGAATGTGTTTTTATATTGGCTTTGGAACACTGGCCTCTCTGATGCCCTGAGAATTTACTTTAAACAAAAATAATTAAATCATAATTTGAAACCCTAACTCAAAATGAGTTACAAAATTCCCTTTTTATGCCCTGGTACTCAATAATACTCTGTAGTATACTACAGCTATACATTGAAGTCTGCTCATGGTCACAATGCATTTACTTGGGTAATACTCAATTTTAGTTCTTCAGAATCTATAAGGTTCTTTAGCTTTATATTACATGATATCACTGGGCACATGTTGGTGTTTAAAGATAAGGTTTTGATTCTAGGAGAAACTTAGGGTCATTAAAATAATGCTGCAAGAATTATTTTGAAAGAATATAAAGAAAATCCAATATGCTTTTCTGGTTTTGCCTAATTCTGATATAGATTATTGTTTATTTATATAGTTTCTTAAATATGTAAAAGTATATGTATGTATGTATATATGTAAACACATAGTTTCTTACATGCAGACATGCCCACATCCTTACATATATAAAAGTATAAAATGCATATGCAGATCTGACCAATGGAGACATAGGAAAGTTCTATAGGTTGGTCATTAAAGTCCATACCACAACTGCGTATCACAACTTACAAAAACATTCTTCAGTTTCTTGGATTCTATGTCATGGATATGTAAGCCAGCCTCTTGAATGATTGTGAATCTCATTTCAGATGCTTTGAAATGTTTTGAGTTTAGAAGCAATTAACACAATTCAATTTATCTACAAACAGGAGTATCAGAAGGACTTCACCATCTTTAGGAAATGACTTTTTAACTTGGATTTTGTGATGGATATCTCCTGTGACAATGACAAAAACCTTTGATGAGCACACTTCTTTCTATTTTATGCCTATTGGACATTAACCACCAAAAAGTGATCTAATAAAATGATCTTAAGTTGTAACAGCTTTCAAGAAATCTTATATAGCTTTGGCACGTGCATGAGAAACACACAGTGGGAAGAAAACCTTTAAGGTTTCACTTTACTGAATCAAATGTTTTTGGCAACAAACAATAAGCACAGTGGATCTTGTATTCTTTGAGTATTTCAGTAAATTTTATATGATCATGGATTGCCAGTAAATAATGTTTTCAAGAGACTTCCTGTTCCATTTTAATGTCATAATCAAGGATGTTCTCAGTGTACCTATATTCTCATAAAAATCTTATTTCAATGGGAAATAAAGGAAATAGTTTGGTAGCCATTGTTGTATTCACAATTTTTCACTCAGGCATTAGTAATGTCAAAGGTTTGTTGTTGTTGTTGTTGTTGTTGTTTGTTTTACCACTTTTGTTTCCATGTGTTATTTCTCCTTTCTTCAAATATCTTGAGAAATGATCCTTTAATGATCTCAAAATTGTGTTGTCTCCAGCAACATCTCCTTTATGTGTATAGGTAGGATTCTACTATTTTCCCTTTCTTCATTTTCTTTAATGCCCTTTCTACTTTCTCAAAAAGTATATATGGGACTGGAATGTTCAAGATGTGGTCTTTATAGTCTTGAGCAGTGAAGACTTTGCTATAAAAATCTTAACAGATCTTTTCCATTTTTCATCCATTTGTTGTCCTCCTAGTTTTGTCCTTAAGCACTGTTGAGATAACTTTGTTTAATTAAATCCCTCACTTAGTTTCTTTGAAGCCAGTTTTTTCTTTTCATTGCTCCTCACTTTTAGTGAGGTCATATTACTCATACTTTTCCAACAGCTGTTCTCCATAAGAATCTCTAAATGATTTTATATTCTAAACAAGCGCTGTCCTCGTCTTCCAAACTGTCTACTTGGCAAGGAGATCAAGTATTTGTTGAATTAATCTATTTCTAGATGGTTTTGTTCTCCTTGTCATGGTAATTGATTTATATGAGCTAACTCCATTCTTAAAATTTCATTATATTATTAAATCCTTTTCTTCAACCTAGTTCCCATTTGGGGGCTTTAATAATTTGCTTAAATAGGTCAGGTTGGAATAATTTAAATTGCAAGACACATTTATTTTTCTCTTCAAACTTTATATTGATGTTTTTTAAAAAAGTAATTATTCCTTTCAGTCAAAATCTGCTTTGTCTCCCTCCCACTCCCTATCACCTCTCCAACTGAGAAAGAAAGAAAAACAAAACCTTTGCTACAAACAGCAAAACAAATTTCTGGATTGTCTGTATTAAAAACAGTCCCATTTTGCACTCTCAATTCTTCAGTTAACCTCACTGAGGGACAGATATTCTTGCTTTTGTATTTGTACTTCCAGTACCTGGAACCTTGCCTGGTCAATAGCAGATGCTTAATGGGTAATTTTGGGTTAACTGGCATAGTCAACTGGAAGGGCTGAGTGGCACAGATATAATCAAATATAATAGACAATAGAGAAGGAAGGGGGACAAAATAGGTATAAGGCAAAGAACATTAGGAATATTAGGAAGTTGATGGTACTTCATGGAGGAGGCAGCCTATAAACTGATCACTAACAGAATATAAAGATTCTGAAAGAGAAGATTAAAGAGGAATTGCAATTTGAATAAGGGGGGGCACTTTATATAAATGAATACACAACTTCTCCTTGCTCTGAAATTGCTATTCCTCAAAACAATAGTGTCAGGAGTTTGGGACTGTGGAAAGGAGAAAGGAAAGATATGGTAGAGTGACAGTGTGCCCAAATTCAAGTTAATATAGTAAAAGATGGAAATACAATGGCAGGGGTCTCTCTGATGGAAGTGTTTACTGTGACCATTAACTCTATTCCAAGCTAGAAGCAAAGTCCCATGTTGAGACTGAGGGAAGTTTCTATTTTTCCCAGTTCCATTCTTTTATACCAAATATTGAATTTTATGCTCCCAGTAACATGAATCTTAGGTCTAGTGTTCCTTAATAATTTCGGTTTATGTTATAGATGTCCACTCCCACTAGAAGAGCCTTGTAGGAACCTTGGCATATGACAAAAGTTGCTCACAAGGGCAATGCTGTAGAAATCTAAACAAAATCCAGTTGTAGGTACTCTATGCTCTTGGCTCCTCCCATGTCTTTGGGGAGGGGACTTCTGTGGTTTAGGAGAAGGATGGGCTCACATTTACTTCATAGGTGTTTTATTTCTTCATTGTACATTATGTTCTTATTATTACATATGTATGTGTACACACAACACACATTTTATATATATATACATATGTGTGTAGACGTACATATATGTCTATTTGTATTGTGAGATGAAAATGGAAATGAATGTGGATTCCAATATGCATGCGAAGAACATTAATTGCCAAGCTAGGGGTTTGTATTTTCTATTAGAGGCATTAAAAAGGTATTGATCTTTTTTTTTTTTTTTTGCATGTGGGAGAGATATGATGAGACTTGGGTATATCTGATACTATTTTAAGCGCTATGTGAAGGATCAACTGGAATAGGAATAAACAAGTTGTGGTAGAGGGATAAATTATGAGACCTTAAATAGTCCACAAGGGAGGTGATAAGTGCCTGACATAGAATGCAATAGCTCTAGAAATGGAAAGACAGGGATAGATAGTAGAGATGTTGTTGAGGTAGGTACAATTCACAAGATTGGGCAACTTATTGGCTATATTCTATGAAGGAGAGGGGAAGAGTCAAGAATGACTCTGAGTTTTCAGACTTGGATCAGTTCAAGGTATGTGGTACTTCAAAAGAGATTGGGAAGTTTTAAAGGGTGATTAGGGAAGATATAATACATTCCATTTATTACAGATTGAAGTTTTGATGATAATAGGATACCTAGATGGAGATATTTAGCAGAAAGTTAGATACTGAAATATATATATATACATATATGTATGTATGTATGCATGTATGTATGTATGTATGTATTCCTAGAACTCAAGATAAATTAAAGCTGGGCAGACTGAATTGAGACTAATTTGTGTAGACAAGATAACAGTAACCTTAGGAGCTTATGGGGTTACCTAGTGAAAGAATTTAAAGGGCAAAGAGAGAAGCTTGGGAAAACAATCACACAGTGTATGAGAGGTAAATAATCATCTAGCCATAAGACAGAGGTATAGTCAAATAAATAGCAGCAGCACAAATATAATGAAAGCCAAAGTATGCAGGAGCAGGGAAATAAACTGTCAAAAGCTGTAGAAAAGGCAGTGAAGATGAGGTCATCAGATTTTACAAATGGGAGAAAAAGTAGTTTTGGTAGCATGGAAGAGTAAGATTATAAAGAGTTGAGAAGTGAGTTAATGGTGATCCCTTATCTCTTTCTTTTTTCCCACCCTCCCTTCTAGTTTCTATCCTGGATCTCTCCTCCCCTTCCCAGTTAAACTCCGTGAGAAAGTCATCTACACTAGATAACAACACTCTCCCTCCTTTTGCTTCCTTCTAAATCCCTTTTCCATTTTTCTGCTTCATAATTTGACTAAAATTGCTCTACACAAAGTTACAAATGATTTCATGATTTCCAAATCTAATGGCCTTTTCTTGATTCTAGTTCTTCTTGACCTTTGTGCAACCTTTGACACTATCACCCCTTTCTCCTGGATATTCTTTCCTCTCTGAATTGCTGGGTTCCTGCTCTCTTATGATTCTGAACACTTGACTGACCTTTCTTTCTCAGTTTCTTTTGCTGGATTTCAACCTAGATCTATTCACTAATCTGAACATCACTTGAGGCTCTGTTATGTGTCCTCTCTCTTCTCCCTCCGTACTTTTTCACTTTGTGATGTCATTAGTTCCCATGGGCTCAACTATCATCTCCATGATACCTAGACCTATATATCTAGCCCTAACCTCTCTTTTGAGATCCAGTTTCACATCACTAAATGTCTTTTGGACTTGGAGAATCAAATGATGTGTAGTCATCTCAATTTGTCCACACAAATATATTATCAGAATGTACTATTTTCCCTTCAAAGTCTCCCCTCTTTCTAAATTTCCTAATAATATTGAAGGCACTACTGTCTTTCCAGTTACCCAGACTTCCAACTAAGGTATCATCCTTGGTTTGCACTCACTCCACATATCTAATACGTTGACAAATTTTGTTATTCCCACTTTTGTAGCATATTTCTCTCCACTCATACACCTACCACCTTGGTAGAGATCCTCTTCCTCTTGCTCCTGGACTAGGCAATAGCTTTGTGACTGGCCTGCATGCCTCACATTTCTTCTCACTTCAATTCATCCTCTAGCTACCTAAGTGATTTTCCAAAGTTAAGGTTTTGACTATGTCAGCCCTCTTCTCAACCCTCCCATTACTCCTATGGCTCCCTATTAATATAAGGATCAAATATGTAATGCATTATTTTGTAATAAAACCCTTAATAACTTGCCTTCTTCCTACCTCGTTATACTTGACTCCCTTCTACATAGTCTATAGTCAGGCTACATTGGACTGCTTGCTGCCTTTCTCACATAAAACTCCATCTTATGACTCCATGTTTTTTTTCACTGACTTTCCCCCATGCCTGGAATGCTCTCCCACCTCACTTCTATCTCACAGCTTTTCTAACTTATTTCAAGACTCATGTTAAACCCCACTGTCTGTAGGACATCTTTCCTTCTATCCCTACCCTCACCTGCTAATATCTTTCCTCTTTAATTATTTTCCATTTACTATCTGTATCTAACCTATAGCCCTTTTCTATCTAGACCATTTTATATTGACTTAGTTGTTTGCATCCTCTTTCTACCATTAGAATGTGAGCTTCTTGGAGGGCAGAGATCATATCTTTTGTCTTTCTTTGTATTCTCAGCACTTAGCATAATGAATGTCATATAGTAGGCACTTTGTAAATGCTTATTGGCTGATATTTGTTTGGGAATTCTTTCCTATCCTCTCTTCTTCCTGGTAATTTCTTTTTTTGCTGAGATTATCTTCTTTCTTTTCTATCCAATGCATACATATTCACACATATATTTATATATATATGCATATATGTATATACATATATATGCACACATCAAAGCTTATATGCATATGGTTATTTGCATGTTGTCTCCCCTATTGGAATGGGAATTCCTTAGGGGCAGGGACTGTGTGTCTTTCTATGCATTGCCAGCACCTAGAACAGCGTCTGGCATATGGTAAGTGTTTAATAAATAGCTTATTATTGACATAACAGAATCACTGTAAATAATTCTTTACAAGTGTTTGGTGGTGAAAGGGAAGAGATGTCTAGGGCAATAGCTTGAAGAAATGGCATGCTGAAATGAAGGCTTTTTAAAGATGGACAGAATCCCTCACCCTCACATACACAGAAAATACCTCATAAAATAGCAAAGGAGAATTTATATATGTAAAGCATTTATTCACTATTCTCACCACTTCTTTACCCCATTCACTAGGCACTACCAGAACTATAAGCAAACTTGAATACTTCTCTCTAGGATCTGGCATTTGGGGACCTCCATTAAATACCCCATGAAATAAACTAAGTTTCAACTACTTTACACCTTCTTGAATAGTGGAAGACCTTGAATCTTCCCAGTTACATAAATGAAAGGAAGTATAATTAGTGTATGCCAGGGGTAGTATTGGTAGTAACTTAAAATGTGTCAGATTAATGTTTGGCTAGGGGGTAGATGCTTCAGTGCCCAAGAGGATAAAGGACTAAAAGATTAACTGGAATTGGTCCTTTCTTACAACATTTTCTCTGGGTAGAGAAGTGGTAAAGTCCCTCAATTCCCAAATACGAAAATTTGCCAAAAGAGAACAAAAAGCACCAATAATATTCAATGAACATATATTCTACGTAAGTTAAAATGGTAGTTTTTGAATGAGGAATGCAATATTATAATTTGAAGATTGTTTATCATCCAGAAGAATACACTAAATTAGTTAACCTGCATCTCATGTGGAAGAACATATTATAACAAAGCAGCTCATAACTTGTGAATGAAGAGAACAAAATACTGATTGAATGAATCAACAATTCTACACCAGACAAAAATTGCACATTGGAAGCTTCAATGCATGTAATGGATAATGCTGAAAATTTTGTAAGAAAGAACAAAAAGGGCCTTTTGCTACTAAGGAATGTCCAATTAAATAATTCAGGATTACTAAAAGTCATTAGAAATTAGAGAAAATAGTGGAGTCTAATATTCCAAAAATAAAGGGAGGTCAAGTTGCAACCCTGAATGACACAACATGAAAAGCTTAAAAAAAGATGTTTTTGGAACAAATTAGAGCAATTTGAGCCCTAAGTAAACAGCAAATTTATCCTGTAGATACTCCAAATAAAAGAATAAAAAATAATATAAATAAGATAGTTATCAAGAAAAAACTACACAATGAAATAAAATCTCTTAAGTTTACAGGTAATATTTCTTTAACATAAAAGAAATTGTACTTCAGAGGACAGTAGAACAAGAAGAATTAATCAAGGAACAAACATGAACTAATAGCTTACAAATTTAAAGGTATCTTAAATAATCATGAGAAGTAAAGGAGAAAGAAATGAATTGGTGTTCCATGGACTAAACTGCATCCTCTCCTAGAAGTGAAACAATATTTTTTACAGAAGGAATAGAATAATGAGAAGTCACTAGGGAAGCAAGACACAGTGTAGAGCTAAAATGAATTTCCATGCAACCTAGAAGTGCATAAAAATAAAATATTAATTTATTTCATCTCTTAAGATTGGGGGTGGGGTGAGACAGTAGGGAAAACATAGAGGTAAGGCATTTAGTTGAGGGCATTATAAAATAAGTTTTGGTGTAGCAGAGAAAATGAAAGATTGCCATGAAAGAAATAAATAGTCTTTCCCAGACAGCCAGAGGGATTGATGAGACCAAAAAAATAATTAAGAACTGCTAAATAGCAATACAAACAATCCCATAAGAGGAAATAGTAGGGAGATTTATTCAAAATAGTTGCAAAAAAAATCTAGGTGTCAATATATCAATTCATACACAACATTTAAATACAACTACAAAATACACTCAGATGAAGACAAATAATTAGGGGGATATTAATTGACCATGTTGAGCAGCACTGATATGATAAATTTGCAATTATTTCCAAAATTTACAAATTTAGTGCAATAGAAATCACATCTCAAGGACCGTAGGAGTACTATCTACCAGAGTTCCTGATAGTGACTCAGGGCTCTAAGCTTGGGCTATGATTTTCAAGATATATAAGGAACTGATTCAAATCTATAAGAATAAGAGCCATTTCTCAATAGATTAAATGCTCAAAAGATATGGACAATGTGGTTTACTAAGGAAGAAATCAACACAATCAATAATCACATAAATAATTCATCAAATCATTTATGATTATAGAAATGAAAATAATGCAACTCTGAAGTTCTTCCTTACACTTATCCAACTGGTAAAATTGAAAAAGAGAGAATGATAAATGTTAAAGGGACTGTGGGAAAATAGGTTCATTAATGCAGTGATGGAACTGCAAATTGGTATACAGTTTCTAAAAAAGCAATTTGGAAAATATCCCCTGCAAGTCACAAAACTATACATACCCAATGAGAATAAGATCATTATTATATCTACATACCCAAAGAGATCAATGAAAGAAACCCATTTATAAAAAGTATATTGATATGTAGCACCTCATTCTTGTCAGAATCCAATTCCTCTTCATCCTCAGCATCAGGAAACACATTTTATCTTTTAGCAAGTATCCTTTCTTCCCCAAAGTGAATACTTTTAATTTTATCCTTATTGAAAATGACAAACAATTCATTTTAATGAATTATTCCATTAATTTCAAAAAAATCCTCACTGTTTTCCTCTTGGCTATATTTGCCATTCCTAAAGAGGGAATTTTTATATTCAGTTTAAACTTCAGAGGTCCAAGGGGTAAGACTTCTCCAAAAACAAGTTTTATTAATATTAAATGTATTGCTATTTAACAAAAATGTTGAGAAAAATATACTGAAATATTAAGGGCAGCCCTTTTCGTGGTAATAAAAATTAGAAACAAAATGGGTGTCCATTCACTGAGAGATGGCCAAACAAATTGTGGTATACTAGTGTAATCAAATATTATTTCACTATGAAAAATGATTAATGTGAGGAATTCAGAGATATCAATTGAGTTTATTTAATTTAAATTGGGAGTACTTCCAGAAGGAAGATATACTACAAAGGACAAGGAAAGATTTCTGGGAGAACGTGGGTGTTATTTTAATTGACACTTGAAGGAAGCCAGGGAAACCAGGACATGGAGGTGAGAAGAATGGGCACTGCAGGTGTGAGGATGTTGTTGTTTGTCTTTTGTTTTCAAAGAGGACCCATGACATCACAGGTGATGTCTTCACTTGACTGTGAATTAGATTGAAGTGAGGCAGAGTTGTACAAATCGTTAGCCTCACTTTCTCTTCTAAAGTTGTTGAAGTTTGGTGGCCAGATTGGATATAGATATCAAAATGTTGGATACTGCTTCCTGAGAATTTCTGTGAGGATAAGTATGAGAGTTGCCAAGGATGAATGATCTTCATGGTGGAAGGGAGAACCCACACTGATGAGAGCTATCAAAATAAGTAGTCATGTAAAAAAAAAATAGTATTAACTTCTCATTGGTTCATTGGAACTAGAAGGAAGCTTAGCAGTGTTCTAGTTCAACACCTTCATTTTACATATGAGGAAAAAAATCCAATATGCAATGTGTCTTTTTATTTAAATCATTAGCCTTGAAGATTTACCTTTGAGTTTTCAAAACGAGGCAAACGCTCTCTTGAGAGAATTTAGGACTCTCCTTCCTCCAAAGGGGAGAATGCAAAGGCCAGTTATAGAGATTTAAATTCCACTTTTCCCTAAAAAGAAAGAAAACCAGAGGAAGATGATGCCTGTGGAATTAAAGAAAGGTTTTTGTTAAATGGGGAAGTAAATGAAGCATGTGAGAATTGACAGTCTATGCTGAAAGCCCACCAGATAATGGATGGGAAGAGTTTATATATCTTTTGAACAAAGAAAGGTAAGGAATTTGGGAGGAGAGGTGGACTTAAAAAAGAATGAGACAATGAACCATATTCCTGAAGGAAAGAATGAGGAATTCCAGGTGTCAAGGCTGTGACCATTGATCCACAAATCAAATAAGCAGTTGCTAGCTCAAGCCTTGAAAAGCAGATATCTCCCCAAATAGGATAATTCTGAGAGACCCTCTAACCAAAGTTTGGGGAGTCTCTGAAGATGTCTGTCTCTAAAACCCATAAAGTCTTTGAAGATAGGGATGTCACTTGAAGGTCCATAAACCACCAAATGGCTCAATGTCTGCTTTAAAACTAGTATGAGCTTAAATGGCTTCAGAGCTGCTGATTTTCTGCATGTCCAGCTAGGTTTACTTCTTGTCACCACAAAGGATTGTTGATATGTCAGCCAACACAGCCAGTTCTCATATAGTTCTGGTTGCCTGGATAATTTGGGGGTGGGAGTGGGCTCAACCAAATCAAGGTACTCATTTTCACAAGTTCAATAGAATTTGGCAAATTCTTTAGTTCCTTTTTCAAAAAATCACAA
Organism: Notamacropus eugenii; assembly: GCF_028372415.1. Taxonomy (NCBI): domain Eukaryota; kingdom Metazoa; phylum Chordata; class Mammalia; order Diprotodontia; family Macropodidae; genus Notamacropus; species Notamacropus eugenii. Next base: position 189,146,767 of record NC_092874.1, on the reverse strand, counting down.
TTCTATCAATTCTATATTAAAATAGCTTTGTTGAACAACTCATTTCTCCAATTCCTGCCTTGCTTATATCTCATACATTTTCATTGGGGTTTAAACAGGGCAGCATGATGACATAGTGGATAGAGCACTGTACCTGGAGTCAGCAAGACTTAAGCTCAAATCTGTCCTTAGACATTTATTAGTTGTGGAATCCTGAGCAAGTCACTGTATTGATGATGCATTTTTGCTTATTGGTAATGTAATTTTGCTTAATGGGAAGATCATTCCCATCCATTAAAAGGCCTATGTGATCTGCCCGGATCACATGGAAGCCTAAGTCATTTGAGTCAAGTCACATAGAACAGGAAGGGTAGAACAGGAAGAAGTGGAGCTAAAACAGAGCTGAAAGGCAGTCAGAGCTGGGAAGGATGTAGGTAAGCAGGCAGCTGGCTGTGAGTGAGAGAAGGGCATTTTGCTCTTAGGGAAGCCTGTTTGTGGGAAGGCCTGATAATATGTATAGACTTCTTGGTTACTATGATGGATTTGGCTTTCTGGTATTGGGATTTGGGTTTCTGGTATCTGAATAAACTTTTTATTCTGCCTTCTATATGCAGAGTCTGTTCTACTTTGTGATTTGGAACTATGTTGCCATATTCATAGTCATCCTTGGGGCTGTGAATATTACCTGGGCAATGCAGTCATTTAACCTCTGTTTGCCTTGGTTTCCTGAACTGTAAAATGGAAAAATAATAACACTAAACTCCCAGGCTTGTTGTAAGGATCAAATTAGGTAATATTTGTAAAGCATTTAGCCAGAACTTAGTACTTGGCATATAATAGGTGTTATATAAATGTTAGTTTTTATATTTTTATCAGTATTATTGTTATTTAGCAGTTTCAATTTTTAAATTTTGACTTATTTATCATCATTTGAATTTTTAGATGGTAAAAACATTTTTATTTTTGTCTGTTAGATACATTTCTTAACTTGTTTTTCAAATATGGCGTGAATCAAGATAATTTTTATGAATTCCATTTTCTTTGTAATGTTTATAAATCAGGAATAAATTTCTTTTTCAATATATCAGCATATTTATCACAGTTCTTCATTTCCTCAACAGAGAGAAGACTTCCAGGCCCAGCCTAGGTCCAGGCCCACAGAAATAAAAAAAAAAAAATCCCCAAACATTTTGGGTGGATATTTTGCAGTCTAGTGATGATATTCAGGTCTTCTAGGTACATCTGAACATATTCTTATAATAATTTTAATATAAACTTGAAATTAAGTTTCATGATTAAAACTACCATTTCCCCAATCTTCATTATCTTAGGCTGTGTATTATCTTACTCATCACAAGCATTTGATTAGCAGATTTTTTTCTCTTTTTTTATTTTCCTGGTTTTCTCATCATTCTTCTAACCTCAAGGAGTCTATAATACATTGTAAATGAATTAACACTAAATCCTTCTGAAGGTTTGTGCTTCTTTCCTGTGGAATAATTATTCTGTTTTCCAGCAATTATTTTTCAGTTCTTGTAGTTTTTTGTTTTTTTTTTTAATCTTTGGCTTTACTTTGCTTTTTGTTTTGCTGAAACTAATTTTTTTTTTTTTTACTAAGGGCTAGAATGATTGTAAATGCTTGACTTCTGAACAACACTAGGTACAATTATACCTTGAATAGTCATTGAAGTGTGCTCTTTAAGAGTAACACTTCTGTATGATTCCTTAAGAATATGCACTCTCAAAAACTACAAAATTAAAAATATAGCAAAATAGAACAATAGAACATTTGAGTATTGCATGGAGAAATCCTGCATTCAACTGATAGGTAACGATCTAATAATTGGAAATCTGGTGAACTTAATCTGGTTTCATATTGCCAGGGACATTCTGATTCAGCCTGATATCAGAGACACATTCATGACTATTGCTGTCATGTACTGAAAACATATCAAATGAATTATCTTAAATAAAATGTGCAATATTGAACAACCTTGAAGGTGGTATCATTATTTTTTAATTAATTTTATTTATTTTTAGTATTCTACAACCACTACCATATAACTTAGATTTTTTTTCCCCTCCCTCCCCCCTCCCTGAGATGGCATATAATTTTATATAGGCTCTACATATACATTCCTATTAAATACATTCTCAGTATAGTCATGCTGTGTAAAAGAATTAAAATGAATAGGAGAAATCTTATAACAAAGCAAAATGTAATACACACACAAAAAATGATCTGCTACATTTTGCGATTGAATTCCATAGTTCTTTCTCTGGATGTGGAAGGCATTTTTGCCTTAAAAGACCATTGGGAATTTTTTTTAAATCCTTGCATTGCAATGAAGTTCCAAGTCTACCACAAAAAACTCTCACACAACGTGGTCATTGCTATGCACAAAATTCTCCTGGTTCTGCTCCTTTCACTCAGCATCAGATCATATAAGTCTTTTCAGTCCTCTCTGAAGTTTTCCTCTTCATCATTTCTTATAGTACAATAGTATTCCATTACATTCATATACCATAATTTATTCAGCCATTCCCCAATTAATGGACATCCCCTTGATTTCCAGTTTTTAGCCACCACAAAGAGTGTTGCTATAAATACTTTTGTACATGTAGGACCCTTTCCCATTTTTATGGTCTCTTGGGGATACAGTCCTAGAAGCGATATTGCTGGGTCAAAGGTATGCATATTTTTGTAGCCCTTTGGGCATAGTTCCAAATTGATCTCCAGAATGGCTGGATCAGCTCACAGCTCTACCAACAATGAATTAGTGTTCCAACTCTCCTATATCTTTTCCAGCATTTATCATCTTCCTGTTCTGTTCTGTTTGCCAATCTAGGTGGTGCTATTATTATCACAATTTTTTACAGATGAGGAAACTGAGGTAAACAGAGGTTTAATGACTTATTCAGGATTACACTGCCAATAAATATCTGATGTGGCATTTGAACCCAGGTTTGCCTGACTGAAGTTCCAGAACTCTATCTACTGTGCTACTAGCTGTCTTTCCATAAATAAGTGATGTGGATTCTCATTTCAACTTTCATTACCACAGACTACTCTTGAGTCCCAAGTGAGGCAATAGAAGACAATACTAACAATAAAGAAATATTATAGAGTAAGGGATGCCCAAGACACAAGCCTAGAAGGAAAGAAGTCCATATCATCTGTATGCCTCAAAGAAAATCTACCAGAATTTCTTGAAGAAGTGAAGTATCATCAAAAAGACGATATAAATGAAACAAGCTCTAGATGAAAGAATCAAAACTCTAGTCATAATAATTGCTAACATTTATATGGAGGTAGCTAGGTGGCTCAGTGGAGTCAGGAAGAAGTGAGTTCAAATCTGGCCTCAGATATTTGCTAGCCGTGTGGCCCTGGGCAAGTCACTTAACCTCTGTTTGCCTTAATCTACTGGAGAAGGAAGTGGCAAGTCATGTTAATATCTTTGCTAAGGAAATCCTTGCATGCTATGGTCCACAGGGTCACATAGAGTCAGACATGACTGAACAGTAAAAACAAAATTTGTAGCCTTTTAAGATTGTCGTTATATTAATGTCATCTTGCAGCTAGTTGATAGTAGATAGTTGGGTCAGCGGATAGAATGAAGAACCTTTAGTCAGGAACACCTGATTTTGTAATGGCAAGTGAAATAGAATCTTTTGCTATTTTTGTTTTAGTATAATCAACAAGTATAATGCCTCTATTTGAATGTGACCAAGGAGGATCTTTCCCACCCATTGTCAGGCCTGGGAAGATTTGTAAGAAGGTCCAAGCCTTTTGTTAATAAGGCACAGGTTCTGAAGGGAATGTGATGCCCTCTGTCTCTAAAATGTGCTAAGATTCTGAGGTGTGGGTTTTACTTTGGGACTTAGTTTTTGTAACAAGGTTTGAGTGCCAAATGAGGACTCTGGGAAGCTGCTCTAAGGAGCATCCTGGCATTGAGGATCCAGATGTCATGCTTCCCTTTCTGATAACTGGTCAGAGCTATACCTGTCTATTGAATTATGGTCAGGCAGAGGAAGCCATGTCTGTTGATTACTTTGGGGCTTACTGACTGGAAGTGTTTGTTTGGCCACACGAGGACTGTGGAAGTTGCTAAGGAGTCAACTAGCTTTGAAAACCCAGATGTTCACTCTCTGGTAATGATGTATGTATGTTAATAGTCAGACATTTTGGAAGCATATCTGTTGACTTTTGATTTCTCTGTATTTTATTTGAGTTTCATGGTGTTTACTGCACTGAACTAAGTGAATGATATATGTGCTTGGTTAAAAGAATGATACATGTGCTTGATTAAAGTGATTGTTAACCCCTTGAAAGCTGCCTTTCCTTTTATGAATCCAGATCTAAGAACTTGTGATAGCAGCCCCGCCCCATATATTTTGGGGTGCTTCTTGATACAGATTTTCAATCCAGTGTGGAAATGGCAAAACACTCCTGTATCTTTGCCAAGAAAACCCCAAATGGGGTCATGAGGAGTCAGGCATGACTGAAATGACTGAATACTAAACAACATTATATCATTTACTCCTCATACAACCATGTAAGGCAGGCACTATTATTATTTCAATTTTACTGAAGCTAAAGTAGATTTCGTGAATTATCTAAGGTCACACAGTTTAGTGTCTGAGGTAGGATTTATATTCAGGTCCTGCTGACTTTAAGTACAAATCTTTAGCTACTGTGCCACTTAGTTACTGCTAGTGAAGAGAATTTGGAGAATAAACAGCTTGGTAAAAGAGGCAAAAAACTTTACTCAAACAAGAGCCTCCTTAAAAATTTGGTTAGATTAGACACAGATCAATGATTCATAAGAAAAAAAGAAATACTAGAAAAACTGAAAATAAATAACTGCAAATGTAAGATGTCTTACAAAGGGTATTAAAATAAAAAAAACTGACTTGTAAAGCATTTCATGTTGAAATAATTTAAGAATCATGAGACTATCATTTTAATTACATACTTCATGGAGTCACGAAGAATTGGACATGACTGATTTAACAATAGCATCAAAAATTTAAAGAACAATTAATTCTAGTATCATATTAATGATTTTCAGAAATTAGAAAAAGTGGGAATCCTATAAATTCCTTCTGTGATACAAATATGGTCTTCTGGAAAGAATAATAGGAAAACAACTGATACAAAATGGCACAAATTATAATGATCAAACTTGACCTCAAAGAAGAAATGGGAAGAAGGCATCTTCTCTCTCTTCTTTGTAAAGGTAGAGGTTATGATTGTGGAATAATGTATATTCTACGAGACTTTTTTCCATAAGTTGGTTAGTTTTATTGACCTTTCCTCACTCCTCTTTTTTGTTCTTTGCTGTAGGGAATGACTGTCTGAGTGTGGGGTAATAGAAGGACACCTTGGGAAATAATGTCTGTGATGAAAAAACAAAGATATCAGCAAACATTTATTTTAAAAACAAAGTTCATCCTTTAAAACATGAAAGCCCAAAGTCAAAAGGGAATGGTGTAGAATAGATCCTGACAGTAATGAAAAACAACAACTAGATTCTAGTGAGGGAGTTTCAAAAAAAACAACTGGGCCAAGATCAAAATGAATTCAGTAGATAGGATTGGGGAAAATACAATGCAAGTATAGAGGGGGAGAAAGTTAGATGGAAACTGAAAATAGATAACCTATGACAAAAGGTTATGTCATAGGTTAAAAGCTAAAAGTGATCTCAAGACATTACTTTCCTTTGCCTCCAAGAAATGGAACTTTGCATTGGATTTTCTACTAAATGTTTATGAGGATTTCTCTTTCTAAGCTAGAAAACTGGAAATTACTTTAGATTTATATCGTATAGCTGTGCTGAGGATTTCTAAAAATATGCAATACATAACACTCTCAACCCCAGTTAAAAGAAATGAAAACAATTTTCTCACAATACTTACTAAATGGATAAAAATACATTTGTTTTAATATCGAATATTTATTTTTAGCCAATATATGCCAAGTAAATTGCAAATGAATATTGAATGAATCATGCATGCATGCCATTACTTTGTAAATTATCTCTTCACATATATTTGATATTTTAAAATAATACTGTGCATTGTTGATTTTCTGATATTAAAATAACATGTATATATTCACATATGTGGAAGAATACATATATGTGGACAAAATTATGCTGTTTATGGTTGAATTATTGTAACTATATGTGTAAAGAGAGGCAAATCTTTTAAAATCTTGTTCAGTTAAGGCTCTAATCAAATCTGAATTTCATGTATTTCTATAATATCAGATAAAATGATTAAGGGTCCATTCTATTGTTAATTCCCATTAGTGCTGATGGGAACAAAGCATATGTACTAAAGAAAGAATAGACTCTTTAGAGTTGAGGATGATGAAATGTATCACAGGAAAAGAGTATTTATAGTGTCTAGAATTTGATAGCACGTTCTCCAAGTCCATCATCAACTTACGCAGATTTCTTAAAGGCTTTAATAATTTGATCAATAGGAAGCAACATAGTTTTTTTTTCTCTGAAGCAAAGAATGGGCACTGTGCTTTGCTTGCATTGTATTTTGATTGGTCTTGATCGTTTTAAGTTACATGAAGTTACACACATGCACATACACATTTAATATTATATTATGTATTAAAAGTTTTATTATTGCCTCTTCCTCCCACCCCCAACAGTCATTTGCTTTTATGTTCCTGAATACTCCTTTGTAACAGAGGGAGGAAAAACTCAGTAAAACAACTGACACTAATTTCCTATACCATACTCCACACCAGCAGTTCCCTTCCTCTCTACTTAGAGGAGGTATTAATGTTAATCATCATTTCTTTGGGCTTGGATTTGGTCATTGCAACGAACCAATAGTCCACTGCCTTGTAGACCTACTAATAATTTCAGAGTACCTTTCTAAAGAAAATTGACTTGAATGCAGAGTAAAATTAGCAGAAACAGAACTGTATAATATTGACTGTGGGGAGGAGATAAAAAGAAATTGTGAAGGAAAACAGGGCCAAAGGTGGAAGTATTTTGAGGCAGGGGGAGGAAACACAGAATGAAATCATCTTTATAACTTTGTTTCTAACTTATTAAAGGCTATGGGATTTGAGTAAGAGCTTGTTCTTTGTTTTGTATCTTTATTATTCAACTATTTATTTTCATTAATGCTGAATCAATTTGCAACTTCTGCTCACAATCTATATACCTCAGATGCCACATGTACATTTAATTTTTTTCTAAAACCTCTCCTTTTCTCCCCACCTTTAACCTTGATTCGACTTAGCAGTGCCATATAACAGAGATTTTGGAAGGCTTTCACATATCAGATAGTCTTTATGTTTTATGTTTTTAAGCCTATGAGTCCATTAAGTAACACATAAATTAGTAATAAAATGATACATAAAAAATATGATATGAACATTAGCAAAATTTCAGCTTTTCAAATCCACGGGGATAGGGATTACAATTTCATTGATTTAGGGATCATAGGATGGGAAACTCTACCAATGCAGGTCAGCACTTTCTCGGCATCACAATCGGAAAGTTTCCTAGTGTAACTTGCTTAGGGTCAATAGCAAGTATGCTATGCCTCAGAATAAGGATGTGAACGCAGGTCTTCCTAGCTGTAAGGTCTGGCAGCTCTCTATCCTCTACACAACCCTGACTCTAGTACACAGCTTGCAACCTTCCTTTGAAACACCTTCAAGTTCTCTCTAGATTCTCCTCTCTCAGAAAACTGTATGATATATCTATATCTATTTTTATCTCTGTCTGTCTCTGTTTTCCTACCGACCTAGCTTTTGAAAGAGACATTAGCATGAAGCAACTGAAACAGACTAATTTTTAATTTAATATTTTTTAAATTGGCCATCGAAGTCTAATTATAGCTAATGACACCTTCCTCTTTAAAGTGAATGTGTAAAGACATTTTTGCCCAGGCTAAAGGGAATGGCAATAATAGCAAATAAAAATCCAAATTAAAGAAGAGAGAGTAAATAAATTTTTAATCATACAAAATTTAATACTTATGTTAAGGAAGAGAATATTAAAAGTCATTTTACATAGAGTGAATTTATATCAGATTGGATGTTAAAGTTGTGCAGCCTTGAGTGATAAGATAATCAAGATCCCCTCCCCCCAGTTGTATGAGGGGATTGAAATTTATATGCTCAATAACTAGGAGAAGATCATAAAAGATCAGTCTAAAAAGAATCTATCTCACTCCATTTTTTGCTGTCACTCCTATAGTGATTTTAATATTTTTTCTATGTCTTTGCTTATTTTTTGTGTCAAGCATTGTTTTCAAATACAGTCTGTTTTGTAATGAGTACTATAAACTGCAAGCTTCCCAGCCAACACATACAATTTCAAGGTACTGTAATGAAATTGTCAACTACGAGAAATATAAAAATAGAATGGTAAAAATACTACCACTTTTAAACTCTGCTAAGACCTAAATTTAAAGTTAAAAAAAATCATGTGCTCATGTTTATACCTTTGAGAAATGTAAAAGAAAAGAGAATTTCAAAGCCTAAACTAATCTTCTATTTACCTTATACATTGTTTTCGAATGTTTGGAACAAAATCCTAAAGACTCATTTATTTTCTTCAATTAATATTTCTTTATAAACTGGACTTTTGATTTATAAATTATTCTTCAGTTGTTCCTGAATGTAGTGGCCAGAATCATTATTAATTTATTGAATTCTTTGAAGAATGTTATGTATATATTATTTGAAAACAGTAAAAGCAAATTGACCACAATGTGTCACATAAGTTTTCAATATCTGATAACAAAATATTATACTTATACAAAATAACTGGTCTTTTGGGTCTTTTGAGATAAGATAAATCCCTTTTCTCATTAAATGATTTAGCTATAATTGAACAAACATATTAGGCCGAATTGCCCTAGAAATGTAAATATAGCACCTTGGCAAGACCTCTTTCACATGTCAGCCCTCCAGAATAACAAACCCAGGTTCCAAAAATATTGTGGGACTCCATTCATGCAATTTCATGCTCTCAAACCTTCACCAGTTTGTTATCTCTATTTGTGGTTGGCCAGAAGATACGATTAATTCAAAGCAAAGGCATTTATTAAAATGACCTAATTAGAAAAATAACAATAGAATCTTCCTATCTCCCCCCACCCTTGTCCTCAACAAGGAGTACAACTCTCCCACAAGTATTTGGTCAATGGGATCATGATTGAGAAGTACACATCTGGAACAATTCAGACCTGTCATGTTGCAGGATCATTAAATCTGGTAAAGTGGTTACCCTGCTATTGGAGACTTGTGACTTTCTGGGTGCTGCCTCTTCTAAGTATTGAGTCGTTTCTGCTCTTTCTCACTGTTTCTGCTGCTTTTGGTCTCTTCCTGTGTCATGGGTTTCCTTTGGTGTGTGCTGGGGGTGTTATTCAGCTAGACTCTTGGTCTCTGCTTGGCCAGCAAAGCCCCCCTGTTAATTTCTTTGTCATCTCTTCATAGATATTAGTCAGCTCTGGTTAACCAGGATGTGGTGATTAGGAAGTTCACCCTAAAAAATCCAGTCTCCCAGTTCTTTGGTACTAACCAGACCAGAGCCAGTTTTCCAAAGTAAAGTAGAGTGCACCAACCATAGGATTATGTTCTCTTCTTTAACATTATTTCTGGGATAGAGATTGAAGAACTCCATTCATGTAATCGGGTTAGCAAATCCCCAAATTTCTGGCCTAGCATACACATTAATTTGAACTAGTAAAAAAAGGAAGCAGAGAAGTCAAAGTCATTGTTCTCCATCCACTTAGCCTAAATTAGCCTTAATTATGAATATCTGGAAGCAGCAAAAATGGAGAGTGCTGTATTTTTGCCATTGTAAAACATCATTGACTCCTATTTGTGAGTCCTTCATAAGAGGAGTGTTTTCGTGAAGTTCCAGATTTTTTAATTGAATGAATCAGTGGTATGGCCTAGGTATGAACCCGGACCAGACACCTCTGTTGAACCAATCAATGAAGTACATCAGCTTATATGAGAGGAGACCTGGATCATTGTAAAATGAGTGAAAGCCACTGGATGTAATGGTGTGATGAAAGCATGGTTAAAGAGACACAATCAGCCAGTCTCTGTGACTCTTGCATAGAATAGGAAGCTAGTTTTGAGTTAAAGAAACCAAACATAGAACTAATAGTTCCAATCAAACCTCTAGAAGAAAAGCATTTGACTTGGAGAGGAGGTGAAGAACAGAGGAGAATAGCCTTTGATTCTCCCCCTGATCCATGACCAGAGGATGACATTGTGCATTTCTCAAGGTGGCAGGATTTTGCATCTTATCAATGTTGCCAGAATGTTAGTAGTTAGAGCAGCATTTGTATCATAATGAAAGGAAAGAGTAGACATATTAAGGAAAGGCACATTTGGAAATCTGGCAAATTTCTAGAAGAAATCTCTACTTCTTTTAAGGTGGACTTCATGACGACTCCACAAAAGATGCAAAAGATTTCTGGCAATCAGGGTCAGGAGGCAACCCTTTGCTACTTATGTTCTCTCTATTTTAAGCCACTTTTCCCTTGACTCTACATTTATTCCTGGAAGAGTGTGTCCCAGAAATTGGGAGTTTGTTTTTTTTTTTAAACTGTCTTTATTATACTATTTTGGCAAATGCCCTTTCTAAAAATCAATTGTGGTTGGAAAACTGATATCAACTGACAATCAAGGAGAAAGCACCATAGTTAGGGTTTGGAAGCTATGGTGTGTTAAGACCTGGAGCAAGGACAACTGAATTTGAATTCTGCCTTAGGTACTAATTCACTGTGAGACCCAGAGCCAGTCAGTTAACCTCTCTCAGCTCCAGTTTCATCAGCTATGGAATATATTCATCTGGAAGATTCACCTCTTGGAGTATACCAGCTTACAAAGCTCCCCATATTGTCCACCAATTGCCTGCTTCAGCTAGTTTTTTTAAATATAATTACAGAAATGGGTTCCTTGGAACCCTGAACCTGAGATTTCTTGGTCCTTTGGGGAAAGTGATTCTGAACAGTGACTGAGAGAAGAGCAGGCTTGACTCAAACTTCTTTAATTAAACTCATGTTCCTGGTTAGTTTTTCTTGGTGACTGGTGGATCTAATTTTCATAGATTCCAATCATTCTCTTTGACCCTTTAACTTGATGGAATGTATCTGTCTTGTGGATCAAGGGGGCTCTTCCTGTTGCTCAGGAAGTTGTAGGTTTTACTCTAACGATTTGTTATCCAGAGTCCTCTAAGCCCCTGGGTCAATTTAATGACGCTTTGTAGACACTGTATGTTTGGTCACTGTTCTATCATCATTTCTTCAAGCTTTATATGAATCTATAGATACTCTTTATCTCCACTTGGCAGATCATCAGAAGCTTATTTTAAATGTCCTCTGTGCTCTTCATTCCATCAAATTAACTATCCCCTACTTTATAAACATTGGCGGAGAAGCATTCTATGCTCAAGGTGAATGATACATGAAAATAAAGTCTCTAGGCTCTCTTAATAATCCCCCGTGTTTTTTTCTATTAGGCATCTTCCAGTCCTGCAATATCTCTGTGGCATGTCCCAGTCATGGTTGTAAAGTTTTCTTCTTTGCCTTTGCAAAGGAACGAAAATTCACCCTATTGCTCTCCAAACAAATGATTACTAATCCACAGCCTACTTTTAGGATATAATGCCTTTTCACAGTTTATCTCAAGAGACTATGTATGCCTTTTTTGAACTCTGGGTCACTGACCTCATGAGAATTTCCTACTTGCTAAGAGTACCCTAATTTCTTCCATAACTCATCCTTCCTTCTTGGGGAGGTGCTTCCTCTTGCTTAGTATGTCTTTGTTATAAGGGCTTAGTAACTAATCATCAAGGTTTTTCTTCTTTTGGTGTATATTTGGAGATCTGGGATTACTCCACTTCCAAGTTGCTCATAAAAGGCAGCAGCTGCATGGTTGATCACAGATCAAATAATTTATTCAGTCTTTCTTTATAGATTCCTACCTTTTCTTTCTCTCCTCTGCTCCCAGGAAAATGAAGGGCCCAAATATTTTGATGTTTATTTAAATTAGTTTTTCACGATGATGTTTAATAGACTTAAACTTATTTTTTCATGCTAACATAATTTCATATTAGTCATATTGCAAAAAATACTAATAAAAAGCAAGAAATGTAAAGAAAATGAAAAAAGTATAATCCAATCTCTGCTCAGAGTCCATCAACGCTCTCTCTGGAGGTAGATAGCATTTTTTATCATGGGTCCTTTGGAATTTTCTTGGATCAGTGTCTTGATCAGAGCAGTTAAGCCAAGTCTTTCACAGGTGATCATCACTACCATATTGTTGTTACTCTGTACAATGTTCTCCTTATTCTGCTCACTTCACTTTGCATCAGTTCATATAAGTTTTCCCAGGTTTTTCTGAAATCATCTTGTTTGTCATTTCTTGTAGCATGGTAGTATTCTATCACAATCATATACCACAACTTGTTCAGCCACCCCCAATTGATGGGCACCACCTTAATTTCAAAAAAACTGATATAATATTTGTTTTGTATATATGGGTCCTTCCCCTTTTTCCTTGATTTTTTTTGGGATGCTGACTCAGCAGTGGTATTGCTGGATTTACAGATAGGCACAGTTTAATAGTAAGGCCTAACTTTTCATATCTTTAGTTCACTTTTATCACCAGCTTCTTCCTAATAACTGAATTTACACTTTTATGCATCACAGACTTAAGAAGTAAGAAGTTGCTACTTTCAAAGATTGCTCCCTTTTTGTCCCCACCATGGGAAAACCAATATTCTAAACCATTATAATCCTGAGAATAGTATCTTATATTTTCAGCAATTTATTCAAGGAGAGAGCAAATTAGGGACTCTACCCCCATTCTTTTCACTCTTTACCACTCTTGATAAAGTTATGACTCATGTTTTAATGTCACTGTAATTCCATTGTATAGAATATACAAGGTCTCAGCTCCTTGAATCAAAACAAGAAAGAATCAGATATTAGAGAGATGGAGCTCCCATTCAAAAGCCTTTGCTCATTTTGGACATCATCTATTGTTAACCTTTTAGGAGAGGAAAAATGAGAGAGATTCATTTTGTGGGATCTTGTGACTCCATGCACAGGGTCACAATTTTACTGTTTTACTAAATGGAAGTGTGAAGATAAGCCTCAGTACGTTGAGAATGAGTTGGTTGGGCACAGTGATTTTTGAAACAACTTAAAAATTCCTGGATATCTTCTTTACTATTTTGCATTTCCTTAAAGAATTTATAGCAGTGCTTCCCAAATCAATAGGCCTTGGTGAGTGTATACTACACACACACACACACACACACACACACACACACACACAGTCTCAGTGAGCATATTATATATATGCATACATTGTATATATTTGCACATGTATGTATGTATATAAACATATATATATACATACATGTACACACATACTACTTCATAACAGTGTCCTAATTTCTTCCATAGTTCATCCTTCATTCTTGGAAGTACGTCATATACATATCATAGAGTACAGAGGAACTATCACCACATTATTCCTGAAAAGTACGTGTGTATGTATGTGTACATGTGTATATACACACTTTTAGAAAAGGATATTTATTAAAGTAGTTTCATAAGGACAATTGGTATAAACAAGCCTTCAAGAGTCTGGACTTGAAATCAGGAAGACTCATCTTCATGAGTTCAAATCTGGCCTCAGACACTTATTACTTGTGTGACCCTGGGCAACTCACTTAACCCTGTTTGCTTTACTTTCCTCATCTGTCAAATGAGCCCAATGCTGTAATCATTGCACAACTTTTTCCCTTGACTATCTTCACGTGTCATTACTTTGAAACATAGACAGTAACTGTGTGTATATCCAAAGTAAATATTTATTTGAAAAAAGTAAAAACTTTTAGATTACAGGCATACTCTATTGAAAGCAAAAGAAATATCTTATTTAACTCTTTCCTGCTGGTGTTGGTCATTAGTAAACAACAAATCACAATATCCTAATTACATGAAAGTTTCCTTTATTTGATTTCAATTCAAGCCCAACTCGGTTCAATTCAAAGTAACATTTACTGTGTTAGTTGTACTAGGCACCAGCAGTTCCAAGATAGACAAGACATAAATCTTGCTATCAAGAACATTTATTATCTGATATTTATAATAATAGGAAACAGGCTACAATATGGATAATTGAAAACCACAAATTAGAAACTATCCTTATTTACCCATTATTTTAATCATGTCCTTATCATATCTTTCCTTATTTGGCATAGTTCTGGGTAGAAAAATGAATTCATTCCAATTTTACCTCTTTTTCATGCCCCTGACACAGTCTATTAAAAGTGTTAATTAAGAAAGAAATATAGCCAGAGGATAAACAAGACATAGATGTGGAAAAGAAATCAATGGCATAAATAATCTAGAAACTAAATAATAAAAGTTGCTTATCCTGAAAACATTTGTAATTTATTGAAAATTTAAAGGATTCAGAGGTGGGTTTTAGCAAATATACAGATGTCCTATTAATTTTCCTGAGAAAAAGGCAACACTGACTAATATATATATATATATGTATATATATATATACATATATATAATATATATGTGTGTGTGTGTACTGTGTATACATACACACATATGTATATACACATACACACACATACATACATATAAATCTATGCGGCTCTGTTCTGAGTCCCTTTCTCTTCTCCCTATATACTATTTTACTTGTTGATCTCATCAGCTTCCATGGTTTCCATTACCATACCTATCCACGTGACTCAGATCTCCTTGCTTAGCCCTAACTTTTACCCTAACTTTGAATCTCATATCTCTAGAACTGCCCATTAAACATCCCAACCTGGATTATCTCATAGTTATTTTAAATGCAATATGTCTAAAACTAAACTAATTTCTCCCCAAATCTTCTCCTCTTCCTAATTTCAATCAATCAATCAATATTTATTAAACACCTATTATGTACCATTCATTGTGTTAAGCACTGGGGATACCAAAAAAAAAAAAAAAAAAAAAGGAAAAAGACAGTCCTTGCCCTCAAGAAGCATATAATCCAATGGAGGAGATAATATGCAACCAAATTTTATTTTATGCAGAGTTAGCTATATAAAGGATAAATAGAAATAACTGAAAGAAAGAAGTCATTGGAATTAAGACAGCTTGGGGAAGACTTCCTGTACAAGGTGGGATTTAATTGGGACTTAAAAGAAGCAAATGAGGCCAGTCAACGGAGTGGAGGAGGGAGAGCATGGGTCAGCCAGAGAAAATACCTAGAGCCGAGAGATGGAACGAATGTTTTATTCATGTTTATTCACAGCCCAGAAGCCAGTGTCAACGGATCAAAGAGTATGTTTTGGGAAACAAGTTAGAAGAAGACTGGAAAGGTAGGAGATGGCTAGGTTATGTAGGGCTTTGAATGCCAAAAACAGCATCTTGTATTTGTTCCTGGAGGCAATATGAAATCACTTGAGTTTACTGAGTAGGGTGTGTGTAACATGATTCAACCTGCAATTTGGGAAAATCACTCTAGTGGATGAATGGAGGATGGATTAGAGTGGGGAGACACTTGGGGCAGGCAGACCCACTACTGGCTACTGCAAAAATTAAGGCCTGAGGTGATAAGGGCCTGCACAAGAGTGACGGCAGTGTCAGAGGAGAGAAAGGGGCATATGAGAGATACTCCAAAGGTGAAATCAGCAGGCCTTGGCAATAGCTTGGATATTACGGAGGGGGGTGAGAAATAGTTAAAATAGGAGTCAGAATGACACCTAAGTTGTGAGCCTGAGGGACTGGGAGGATAGTGTTGTCCTCTGCTGTCTAAGGTATCACCATATCCTCAGCCACTCAGGCTTATAAGCTAGATGCCATCCTCTCCTCTCACCTCATATCCAATCAGCTGTCGGGTGTACTAAATTCTGCCTTTATGACAACAACAGCAAGCTTTATGACATTACTTGGAGATGTCCCTTTCTCTCTTCTGACACTGTAACTCCCCTGTTGCAGACCCTCATCACCTCACACTTAGACTACGACAATAGCTTGCTGCTTGGTCTCCCTTCCTTAAGTCTCTCCGCATTCCAATCCATTCTTCATTCAGCCATCTAATTGATCTCCCTAAATCAAAATTCTGATCATATCACCTCCTACCATTAAACTTCAGTGACTCTGTTATATCCAGGGTAACATATAAGATGGACTGTTTTAAAGCTCTTCATAATGTGGCCCTTTCCTACTCTTGCAGTGTTCTTACACCTTACTTTCTGCTCCAAACTCTGTGATCCAGAGACACCAGTATTTCTGTTGTTCCTTGAATAAGACAATTTCAACTTCTGGCTCTGAGTGTTTTCACTGGCTAACCCCTATGCCTGAAATGTTCCTCTTCCTCATTTTCCACTTCCTAGCTTCCTTAGATACCTTCAAATCGCAGCTAAAAGTCCTGCTTTCTGTGATCAGTCTTTCACAATCTTAGTTCCTTCTGAGATTACCGCTCAATTTCGCCTGTAGATCTCTTCTTTGTACATAGCTGTTTACTCATAGTTGTGAGCTCCTTGAGAGTAAGTGCTATTTTTTTGGACTTTCTTTGTATCCCTAGCTTTAGCACACTACCTGGTACACAGAAAGTACTTGATAAATGCTTGTTGACTATCTATGTGTCTACTTACATATATAAATATGTACATACATATATGTTTGTATATCTACACACATATGAAGCAAAGTGATATAGTGGATAAAGAATGGGCCACAAAGAAATAAGACTTGAGATGAAGTCCTTCCTCTAACACACACTACCTGTGTAACCCTAGCAAAGCCACTTAACCTCTCAGTGATCTAAGCAACTCTATAAGGCTTTAAGTTGTACAGAAAGCCCCAAATGTCATTGGAAAGAGGGAATTTCCTCATCTGGGATTTCCTATGCCAACAAGATCTCGGGTTCAAGCTCCTTCCTTCCTCCCTTCCCTCTTTTCTTCCTCCCAACCTCTTTTCATGCCTTCTTTCCTGCACTTCCTTCCTTCCTTTGCTTCATTCCTTCCTAATTGTCAACAAATAGGAGAAGACTAGTTGAGAAAAAAGTTTACATAATCCACTCTCCCACATTCTGGTGATATTATAATCTTCACTTCTGCTAGAAATAATTTAGTCCTGAGCATGCCAACCAATCAGCATGGATGATGATATTACATTACTGACTTCCTAATGTAGATGAAAAAAGATGGCCTTCACTTTAATGAAAGCTGTGAAATAGTTGCGCTCATTTTGTACTGCAAGGCCTAAATGTACTGTTTATGCAATTTTTACTTTGAAAGAAATATTGAAAGTGGATTTCATTTTACAACATTCAGTCAAAGCTATTGTTTAGGAATGGAACATTTCTGCAATTTGCTTACCCAGAACATAGAAGACATATCCTAGAGATCATCCATGAAAGGATTTTTAAAATTAACTTTAAAATCAGCAGGCCCTAATGACTAGTTATATTGTTCATAATGGTATAAAGTGAATGAACATTTGCCGTAAGAGAATGTGCACCTGGTCAGAGATATAATTTTCAAGGTTATAGCATATTTTTCATCAGAGTGATAAGTTATTCTTTGGAAAAAAGGGTTATAATTGCTAAATAATGTCCATACTGAGACAAAATTAAATATTTTTTGTCAATAATTTAAAATCCAAAGATATCCAAATATTTCACTTGGCATTCTCATTTTGAAACTAAATATTGTTATTCCAACAAGATGCTATATGACAGGCACAGGTGATTTCATAATCTTTAAATTGGTAACAGGTATTCATTACGAAATCAAGCTTAGAAGTCAAAAATTACCAATTGGAAATATTTCAATTTGAAGTTTTGCTTTCTTTAAAAAAAGAAAAATGGAATGAAGTACTATAGTGAGAATAAATGCTGCTCTTGCAATGGATGGGGAGAATTATTTTGTGGCTACAAAAAGGGAGATATAACATGAATTGCTTAAAATATCCTTTTTAAAGCTGTCTATGGCTCTTTATCTGAAGTATCTGCTTTAAAAAACCCTGAAAGACATTTATATTCTAAATATAATTAAATCTAATGTTCTCTTTCTTTTAGAAAGTTAGGTCCTTTGCAGAATTCTAATTTTCTATTTTTCAATTGCTTGCTTTTACCCTGGAAATTAGAAAGGGATAGCAAAAGACCATGAGAACATTCAACTTAAGATGAGTATATAAGGACAGCAACATTTTAAAATGACTTGTTTTTTTAAAATCATCTGTTCACAAGTCATAGATAATCTTAAGATAAACTCTTTCAATAAGTTGTAAAATTGTATTTTGTAAAAATAGATAAATGCAGTTCTTGTTATAGCACATACTTACCTTCAAATGTTCAGATGATGTTTTGGGTGTCTCTTGAGAGAGATTATTTCTAGCAAGTATCTATCTCCATGCTACATATTGATTCTTCTGAAATGATGAAGTGCCTTTTATATAATAGGTATTCCATAAAATATGTGTAATACAAATAAATAAAATTTTCTGGGTTATGGCAATTTGACTATATAATTTTGGGAAGCTGTAAGAAGGGAAGCCATGGGGCCAAATTTCACCCAGAAATGAACTTGTCCCAGTGGATCCAGAGTAGAGTGCTCCCTTAATACAAAGGAGAGTCCCTTAGCCCATGGAGCAGTACATTGGCATCTGGGGGCATAATGAGAGGCTTCATATAGAATGCAAAATTGAGCTTAGTTTTGAAGGAAATCAGGAATACCAAGAGGTTAAGAGAAGAAGAGAGTATATTTGATGTAAAGAGATGAGAACTGGAGAGACATAAAGACAAGAGTGCATAAAAGGGCAAGTAGGTCAAAATAGCAAAATCACAAAGTTTAGGAACAAAATAATATATAAGAAAACTGAAATTATAGGAAGAGGTTAATCCCTGGAGGGATATAAATGCTCAAAAGAGGTATTCGTAGTTGATTCTTCAGGTAATAGAGAGCCCCTGGAATTTATTTTAAAAGTGTGTGAGGACATTATTAGACCCATGCTTTAAGAAAATCACTTTTGTAACTGTTAGGAGGATGGATTGTCCTCCAGAAAACTTGAGGTAGAGAGACCAAAGAGAAAGTTATTGCAACAGTTTAGGTAAAAAGTGATGTGGTGGGCCTGAACTGCAATGGGAACTATGTGAGGTGATAGAAGGGGATGTACAAAAAATATATTGCAAGGATAGAAACCATGATATTTGGCAATTGATTACATGTGTGGAATGAATGACAGAAATTGAGACAGCTGTATATGGGTAACTGGAAGAATAATGGTGTCCTTTTCAAAAAGCAGTTTGGTGGCACAGTAGATACAATGCAGGACTTGGAATAGGAAGACCTGAGTTCACATGTGAACTCAAATACTTATTAGTTGTGTGATTCTAAGTCACTTTACCTCTCTATGTATTAATTTCATCATCTGTAAAATGGGGATAATAATATCACCTACCTTACAGGGTTGTTTTGAGGATTAAATGAGTTAAGAAATGCAATATACTGAGAATCCTAAACTTTTATATAAATATTACCTATTATTAGTAGTAGGGAAGTCATGAACTTATGAGGAGAGTTTTAGAATTGTATAAAATTTTGTCCCAATAAATTCAGTATTCGAGCTTGCCAAAATCATCTTTTTAAATTCCAACCCTCTTATTAGGGTGTATTGGAGGATTATTTTCCTCTCTTTACATATATATGTGTATATACACGCACACACATATACGTATATGTGTGTGTGTGTGTTTGTGTATGCCTTTTATGTCTTTATTCACTCTGATCCAGTGTCACTGGTCTCCTTGCTGTTCCTCAAATAAAACACTCTGTCTTCTGCCTGTATATTTTAATTGGTTATGCCCCATCCCTAGAACTCTCTCCCTCCTTGTCTCCTGGTTCCCTTCGGATCTCAGTTCAAATTCCACCTTATACAAGAAACCTTTCTGTTTACTTTCAATACTAGTCCCTTCCCTGTACAATCATCTTCATTTTACCTCTTATTTCTTGTTTGTGTGTAATTATTTGCATGTTGTCTCCCACATTAGACTATGAACTCTTAAAGGAAAGGACTATTTTATGCCTTTCTTTGTAGCCTAGATGTTTAGCACAGTGTCTGGCACATAGTAGGTACTTGATAAATGTTTGTTGGCCTATTCAAGTTAATGATAAAATTGTTATACAGCAAAAAGAACACCATCAGATACCTCCTTCCAAGTTGAAAGTGAACCATCAATGACTACTTTTAGTATTATGGTCAGTCATCTAGTTCTGAACCCAACTAGTTCAACTGATTGTCCTATTGTCTAGGTTATACTGATACATTTTTGACTTATAAGAATAACATGAGAGATTTTCAAATGTTTTGCCAACATTAAAGCACATTTTACCTATAGAGACACCCGGGCAAAAATCTGGCAGAATTACAGTAGGGGAGTGACATCATATGGTGGGATGGGAGCAATATTCTAACCTTTCCCTTTCCCCACCCCAAGTAAGTAATGTTAGTTTTGACTTAAAAGATATTGAAACAATTCTTGAGAATTAATTGATTCAAGGGACTGAAGGTTCAGGCTTCTGATGGAAAGATGAGTGAAAAACAGCCCTGAGGAACTCCAGGTACACCTTCATGCTTGACCATCAGATGAAATGGACAAACCAACAATGGGTGTACTTTCCTTATTGCATCAGTTGGTGGTGGCCTCACTGTCTATCCTTGTTGAGTGTCCTTCTCCTGTTAAGGCTAAATAAATCTCCTTTTGTTAATTGTTGAAGTAACATTAGTTACATTTCATTCCATTATTGAATGTGAACTTCCAGGTTACTGACTTGAATTAGGCCCAGCCTGATATGGTTATTTAGCAGTTGGACTTAAAAATATATTAAGAAGAATTTTTCAGTGGACTGCAAACGATGTGGGTAGTAATAATGTGACCTGGAAATGAAGAAATATAATAAAATCTTGGGTTCCTTTGATCAAAGCAGTGTACAGGATTAAGGTAGTAATTGTCCCACTGGATTTTGTCTTTATTATATGAGATTCTAGGTGTGGTGTTAGGATAGTAATGTTATGTATTAAGAAGGACAGTCTTAGATGTAGTGAAATTAAACAAAACAACTATGTATTGACTATAACGATGTATTGACTACAACTAGTAGTGCATGTCTCATTCCTCATCTCAGGCATGCAACATAAATTGAAGTATCCTTAGTTTGGGAGTGAGGATCCAGATGCTTCTTAATTCCTTGCACAGAAGAGGGTCAGTTAAAAAATTAGGGGTTTTTAACTTGGGGAAGAGACATGGGATGGGAGCTGATATAGGGATGGACATAATAGCTGTCTTCAAGTGGTTGAATAATGGCTAGCATATGCAAATTCATCTGGGTTTGTCTTAACATGTATCAGAGAGCAAAACTTGAATCAATGGGTAGAAACTGGAAAAAGGCAAATTTAGGCTTTCTGTATGTGAACTTTTCTTCACAATTAGACATATCTTGGATGGCACTGGTTTCCCTCACTTGAGTTCTTTAAGGAAAGGAAACAAACATTTGTTAAATGCCTACTATGTGTGAGCACTTCATGTATATGCTTATTTGAATCTAACAATAACACTGAAAGGTAGGTGATACTACTATCCCCATTTTACAACTGAGAAAACTGTACAGATATAAGCTAAGTCATTTGCTCAGAGTCACATAACTTAGGAAGAGTCTGAGTCTAAATTTGAACTCAGGACTTCCTGACTGCAGGCCCAGCATTTTATCCACTTCCAGCTAGTTGCCTAGAAAATGGATGAATGACCATATTTTTAGGCAAGTAATAGAGGATATTCATCCACATGTTCATTCATTTATTTATTAAGCACTTAACACTGTGCAAGGTACTCTGTTAGATTCTGGAGTAAAGAAAACAAAATAAAATATTCTCTTTCATAGAGGAAATTATATTTTTTTATGAAGGGAACCTGTGGGGTACAGATAAGTACATACAAAGATATTTTGGGGAATGGGGAGAGCATGAACAACTAAAGTTGTGAAATACAAGAATATAAAGGCCACCTTTAGCAGGGAGCACTTGAGTTGGGCCAAGAATGGAAGTGAGGACTGAGAACATTAAAGAAAGGGGGTAGAGCCAGTGCATAAGGAAAAAAGTAGGAGACAGAATGTTGGGTATAAATATTATTAAGTAGGCCGGTATGTATGAAATATCAAATTATGAAGGAGAGTAATATTGAACCCTAACTCATTTCTAGATTGACTATCTACATTTCACATTGTTATATGTGAAGATTTTGTGATTTGCTCAGAATAGGAAACTCCTTCCACAACATAGATTACAACCCAGCTGTGACTTAGTAGATAAGTTCTAGGTGGTTGTTTGAAAGAGATAGATTTAAAGGGCTTGCCCAAGATCAAACACATGTTAAATGGCAGCATTTAGATACCAACCCAGTTTTTCTGACTTTGAAGTTGAATATAATTTCCCCTGCACTGTGTTGCCATTTATAGCTAAATATTTAAATTTATTTCAATGATTTTGTAAAACGTTTGGTTGACTTAAAAAAAAAATTACTGTTCTTTCCTAATATCAGTAACCCCACAAAAGGACTCTTTCTTGTAAGAGAAAAATATAATGAAAAATGTATACCAATTATAGTTAGTGGAAGTGATGTACCACTAAGCACTGATCCATGCAAGTTGGGCTACTCGTTGCTTAAAAGGCATTAAAATCAATGCCAAGTCTTGATTGTCTCAGAGACCAAAGGTTTGGGCTGTTGAAATCACTTTTTGATTGCCTGAGAAGAAAGCAGACACAAGGAGCTCTAGGGATGCTCTAATGCTCAGCTGGAGGAATATGATGGGCATTTCAAGCAAGGGACCTTCCTTCACCAGAATCAACTTGAGGAATCGTCAATGTATTCTTGTTGAATACCCTTCTCTTGCTATGGTTAAGCAATTCCCCTTCCATGTAATGCTGAATAACCTAAAGGTGTTTCATTTTGTTTCAGTATCAGACCTAAACTAACAGAGGTTTGGCCTGAGTCAGGTCCAGTTCAGAATACTGATCATCATCAACAGTGTTCAGCACATTCCTTATAAAACCATTCCTACACACACACACACACACACACACACACACACACACACACACACACACACACACTCACACTCCAAAACCTTCCTTGAAATAAATGACAGTCAAGAAAAACCAGGCAATATAGCAACCATATCTTTGTGTATCTGTTACATAGAGCAGCCATAGAATTCCACCCTGCAACCTACTAAGATACTAAGAGGAGTGAGAAATATTTTCATTGTGCTTTTCATAGAATTCTGAACACTTGTTTAGAGACAGCTAGGAGGAACAGTGGATAGAGCACTGGGTCTGGAATCAGGAAGCCCTGAATTCAAATGTGACCTCAGACACTTTCTGGTTTTGAGGATTAAATGAGATAATATTTGTAAAGAGTTTAGCACAGTACCTGGAATAAAGTAGATGCTTGATAAATGCTAATGCCCATTCTCAACATTCTTGAAATTTTTCTAATAATATTTCATGTGACTATCTCTTATTGTAAGATTTTTGAGTTCTATTGCTAATTGATCCTCATTAACATTTCAGTATTCTAAGATTCCCCCAAATCATAATACCAGTGCTCTCTATTCTAATGAATACACACAGACACAGAGATACACTCACACAGAGATAGAGAGAGAGAGAGAGAGAGAGAGAGAGAGAGAGAGAGAGAGAGAGAGAGAGAGAGAGAGAGAGAGGATTAGTTCATAGTCCCTGATGAACTTTCCTATCATGGAGCTAATTTGGGGGTGGGAAGAGGTTCTATGAAACTGAAACTTCACAAGAATTTACAAAAATAGTTAAAGGAGAAAGAAAAATTGGAAATGAAAAAAAGTGAATTGATACTCTTCCCTGGTTTCTTTTGGTTCCTCTTTGGGATTCTTAGACGTCTCATATCTTAACAATTTATGGATTTTTCCATTAATGAGAACACAGAAAATATATTCTAGGAAGGTTGCAAAGGTGTCCTGTGTCATCACCATCACCATCACCAACATTATCATCAAAAAACACTTATTCTAGCATAATAGGGATGCTGATAAGCTATAGAGACTCCAGAGGAGGATAACCAGGATGCTAGAGGTCCTTTAGGCTATGTCACATGAGAATTGGTCGAAAGAACTGAGTGTGTTTTGCCTGGAGATGAGAAGACTTTCAAGGTAACATAACAACTCTCCTTAAGTATTTCAAGGGCTGTCATGTAGAATAGGGTTTAACATTGTGCTATTTAGCTTCAGAGTAGCAGAATCAGGAGCAATGGGCAAAATTAGATCTTGGAGAAAATTTCCTACCAATTAAATCTGCCCCAAAGTAGAAAGAGCTGCCTCAGGAGGTGCTGAGTTCTTTCTCATTTGTGATCTTCAAGTAGAAACTGAATTACTAGACTTGATGGAGATACAGTGGGGATTGCTTTTGGGCACAATTTGAACTAGATGGTTTATGAGGAGCTAAAATTATGTGATTTTTTTCATACTAAGTATTTTTGATTCTATATGAAATAAATTAATTTGTTTTAATCAGTCAATGAGTATTTATAAGTCCCTACATCATTCCTGCACATCATGATCCATTTTACTAAGACTAGGTATGTAAAAAACAGGCAAAAACATGATCCCTTTCCTCAATCTGATGAGGGATTCCTGCAAATAATTGCATCCATACCAGAGATAAATAGGATAAAAGAGAGGTAATCTAAGAGGAAAGGCAATAGAAGTTAGCAGGAAGGGAAGGGTTGGGGATTCTAAGGGAAAGGGCAGGGGAGGGAAGGTGGTATTTGAGCTGATTCTTGAAGGAAGTCAGGGAAGGAGGCAGAGACAAGGAGAAGAGGTCTAGGCATAGGGGATAGCCACTGAAACAGTATGGTCAGACGATGGAGTATTGTATTTAAAGAATAACAGAGACCAGCAGAGCTGGATCATATACTATGTTGAGGTTCCCAAACTTATTTGGCCTATAGCCCCATTTTAAAAAAGTTACTCAGCACACCCCCCAGGATTAGTTTAACCCTTATTTTTATTCAGAACCCCCCAATTAACACCCAAGGCTGCTACTGCTCCTTCTCACTACTGCCCCCATTATTCCAGCACCCCCAGGGGGCAGTATCTCCCCATTTGGTAACCTCGACAAGTACTTGAACTGTAGTAAAGTATAAAAGGATTGAAAGGATATTGTTGAGCTAGGTTGTAAAGAACTTTAAAAGCTGATCAGTGCATTTTATTTACATTTGATCCTGGAGGTAGTAGAAAGTCTCTGGAGTTTTCTGAGTGGGAGTGGGGGTGACATTGTCAGACTTACACTATAACAAATCATTTTGGCAGATGATTGAAGGATAGATTTCAGTTGGGAAAGGGTTGAGACAGAAAGATCAATTAGATGGCTAGTGTAAGAGCCCAGGTATGAGGTGATGAAGGCCTTTTCCAGAGTAGCAGCAGCGTAAGAGGAAAGATATTGTGAAAGTAGAAATAACTTGGCTAAAGACTCAATCTATGGGGTGAGTATGAATGAGGAATAAAGGATTACATTGAGTATGTGAGCTTGGATAACTTGGGAGGATGGTGATGTCTTTGATAGTAAATTTAAGAAATTTAAGAAAAGGCAAAGGTTTTGGGAAAAAGAACATGAATTCTGTGTTATGTATGTTGTTTAAGATAAAAATTGGATATCTAGTTTATGATGTCCAGTAGGCTATTGATGATGTGAGACTGGAAATCAGGAGAGAGGTTAGAGGTGGAAAAATAAATCTGATAATCATCTATATAGAGATGATAATTGAACCCTAAGAACTCGTAAGTTTATGAATAAAAATAATATTTATAGATAAGAGAACCACAGACAATCCTTTTGGGCGATACTTATTTGTTGTTAGAGAGTATGACCTGTATGAAAATATAGAAATGGAGGCTGATGGAAAGCTCTCAGATAGGCAGGAAGGTGAGTAAGAGAAAGCAAACAAACCCAAAACTCAGAGACAAGAGAATATACAAGAATATACAAGAGAAGGTAGTAACGAAGAGTGTCAAAGTGTACAGAGAGGTAAAGAAGGATGAGAATTGAGAAAAAGCCATTTGATTTGGCAATTATAAGACCATTTATAAGTTTATGGTGAACCATTCTAGTCAAATGATGAGGTTGGAAGTGAGACTGCAGAGAGTTTAGAAGTAAATTAGAGGAGAGCAAGCGTCCCTTTTTGAGTTTATACCATAATTTATTTTTCTTATTTAAGGACTGCTGAATTTTAAAACCCACTAACCCAGTAAAAATAAGAATAAAGCTGAAATCCTGAATTTTCATAAATAAGTTTATAGTAAGTACAGTTGAGTTGCTACATTTAATGGATATTAAATAAGTCTTTATTAAATATTATGTTGTTCACATGATCAAGAATGAAGCAAAGGAAAGTATTAAGGAAGAAGTCATTTGAATTTCTTTGGGGATGGGGGGGAAATGGTACAAGAAATATCCTACCACTGTGGCATGGTGATGACCTGGAGTTCTTAAAGAGTTCAGGCTCTCTCAGGATCATGTTGAGAAGGTTTTCATAACAAGTCCAACAACATATGATGTCTGATTGGAAAAGATCACTGCATAGAAAACAACATGGCAATCATTATGTGTAAGTTGGCCACATGATGATGAATTATTTATTTAGAACAATAGAATAAACAAAGGAAAACTTAAAATGACCTTTCATTTTCTGTATCCCCTCTTCCCCACTTATGTAATGACAAAGATGAAGATGGGAGACAAAAATGCCAAGAATCATGGTTTTTATATCATCTATAAATATTAATTAAATGATTGGAACTCTTAATGTGAAATCCTTGTCCAATGACCAAGAAGTAGATGTGGTACAGAGGGAAGTAAATATTCTACATTTTTATATTGTCTATGAAACAAATAATTGAGATTATAAATTAAACCAGAAAACAGAAAGAAATTGTACATAAGTCTTAAGATAGCTCATAGGGTCTCCTTGGAGAGGTAAAATAGATAATTTTATTATGTGTCCAAAAGCAACAGGAAAAATTATTTCATGGGACATTTGGTCAAGTTTTATTGTAAAGTGCACATGATAAGTATTTATATAAAGGCCACCTTGAAAAACTTGCAATTTAATAGCCAACATCTGTTGCAGAGGATGAAGGGGGTAGATAAATTCTACTGAGAACTCAGGATTCTCCTAATTAAATCAACATGTACATTGACACTCAATGACTTTAATGCAACAGTGGGTGTATATGAGGATGGTGAAACATATGTTGAAAAATATGGTTTAAAAAAGAGAGAAGCCAAAGAATTTAGCCTACACAGAATCTTTCCCCAAATATAACATGAATATTTTAATAGAATCTAAAGGCATTGGACATGTTCTACACTAAATAACATCATAAAAAATGAAATTGGTTTTATTTTTAACAGATGGAAAATTACTCATTTTTGATGTGGAATTCATTTCTGAATCAGTTGTTCATGTTTGGTCAGACCATTGCCTTATTAAAGATCCAAATTAATAGAAAATTAGAAGAAAGAATAAAAATAACAAAAAGATATGGTATGCAATTAAAACAACTCCAAACTGACTATTTAAATAAAATTATCAGTGACAAAATGGGAAATAGTTGAAGGAATGGGTACCAACATCAATTGTAACCATTTTAGGCAGGAATTTAACAGGTATAATTCAGCTAATGGCATGAGGGAAACAAAAGAGCCTGAAAACTATCTTAATTGGCAAAGCCAGCAAATGATCTCTTTCAAAAGCAGAAAGAAATGGTAGCCAAGAGAAACACTGGTTTAGAATGTAAATTTATTTCTAGTGTCTCATGGAGAAGAATGGTAGAAAATTTTAAGTGGTATCATTTCATAAAATAATGAGAAACACTGGGAGGAAAAATAGGCTTAAAGAAAGTTTGGCAAGAGACTCATCTAAAAAAAAAAAGACAACTTGTGAACATTTAAGGATAAAGACAACATAGATAAAAGATGGAAAAGGATAAAGGAGGTATTTTACCTAACTCTTTTTACCATTAAGTAAGTGGAGCCACCATATTTGAACTTGGACATAATAGGTCTACAAGTTCCTTTGAAGAATAAGACATGGAACAGTAAAAAAAAAAGGAAAAGCAGTTAGAATAAACCAAATAAATGATGAGATCCATGTCTGAAGCATGTATTTGATGACATTGAGATATCAATTCTCAAAGTTTCTGAAGGAGGGGAAAATATTAAATTCATAGACAAAATCTCAGACCTTATTATCATCATCCTTAAGGAGGTGATGGAAAAAAATCCATTCATTCTCCTCTTTTTACAGCTACGCAAAATTTTACAAGAACAATCTATGTACTCGTTAAGGACATCTTTGGTAATGGTTAGAAAGGAATAATCAGACAATCATAAGCTATGTTCCACAGCAATCCACATCTTTGCTTCATATGACTGACTGAAGGGTAAAGGGAATCCATGACCCTATTGCAATGATAACAAAACCCACAATATTTGAAGTGGTGGAGCAAAATATTGTCTTGAAGGCTCTCCTCTAACAAAATGTTTCTTATACTTATGTAAACTTCATACAAAATCATAGGAGAGATTAGATTTTGTTTGTGCTATGGGTTTGCTCCATTCATGTATGAAAGTCATTCCATAGCTGAGATAATTGTTTGAAGACCCTTTGGTTGTTAACGTCAAACTAGATGGAGAGTATATAAAGATCTGTTTTTGTGTTCGTTCTTTGTTTTTGAGGAAGACCATGACATCAGAGAAATGATGACATGACTTGCACTTGACTTTGTTTTGAGTGAGGGAGGGCTGTGCAAAGTCACCTGCTTCACTTTCTCCTCCTGAGCCATCTGGATCTAGTGACCACATATTCATCAGTAGTGCAGTAGAAAATGAAGTGTTACATTTAAAGTCAGGATGAACTGATTTCAGCTCCTGCTTTAGACACTTAGCAGCTGTTTAATTGAAGCAAGTCACAGTCTGAGTTCAGTTTTCTCACCTGGGGAAATAGGAATAAATTTACTGCACCTACTGTATGAGGTTGTTGTGAGGACCTAATCAAAGAACATTTGTAAAGACTTCACAACCTTAAGGCTCTATATAAATGTGAGGAACTAAGTAAGGCATACAACAGGTAGATTGTTTGTCTGCTCCAGGAAGATATTTGTCATTGATATGGAGGATGTCCAATGAAGATTCTATATCAAAGATGAATTCTTTTTATATGGTGAGGTTCTCTAGATGCTACTTTTGACAATGATGTATTCATTGCATCATATCCTGTGACATTAGAAAGACTTCTAAATGAAAGACATCATCTCTCGAATGACTTCAGCCTAACCATCCACACAAACAAAGGAACTAAAAAATGTCTATTGACAGACAGACCATGACATGCTGTTGAATGCAAAAACCTTGGACAAATACTATAAGAACAGAACTGGGGGCAGAGCCAAGATGGAGGAGTAGAAAGATGCACATATGCTAGCTCTCCCCCTACAGCCTATGAAATACCTGTAAAGAAAAACTCTCAACAAATCCTAGAGCAGCAGAAGCCACAGAACAACGGAGTGGAGGAGATTTCTAGCCAGGGTGACCTGAAAGGCTGACAGGCATCTGTCACACCAGAAGCAGAGCAGATCCCAGCCCAGCCTTGGCCGTGACATGGCTCTGGGAGGAGGACAAGAGCAGGCCTCGGGGATGGAATCCCTAGTTGTAGTAGCAGCAGTTTGCAGATTCCCTCAACCCACAGGTGCCAAAGGTCAGTGAGAGGGTTTTTTCAACTGGCCAATAAGGGAGAAGGGCCTTCTCATAGCTCCAGCCTCAGACTGCAGCCTGCAGAGGTCCCATCAGGCAGGCTGCAGCAGCTTCCACAGCAGTCCCCATCCATTGTTGGATTGTAAAACCTCTGGGGGCACTGAGCACTGATTCTTACCTCAGCCCTGTGTAGAAGCCCTGCCCCCACTTAAAAATCCTGAGGGATTTGAGCAGCTGATCTTTATTTGACACTGAATGGCAGCCCTGCCCCTGCAGCTTATCAGAATCTCAGCCTCTGGTGCTGGCTTGGCTGAACCAGAGGCAAGGTGGTCATGAAGACAAAACTCTATTACTCAGATTCTGGGCACAAAAATTTCTGCTTGCCCCTAGATCAATGTACAAGCTTGATTGTACCACATTGAAGGAACTGAGATCTTACAGACTCCCCAAGTATACCCTACTCTTGACAGAGGACCCAAAAGTCAAGTAACTGGTTGGGAAAATGCCCAAAAAAGGGGGAAAAATAAGACTATAGAAATTTACTTTCTTGGTGAACAGATATCTTCTTCCATCCTTTCTGATGAGGAAGAACAATGCTTTCCATCAGGAAAAGACATAAAAGTCAAGGCTTCTGTATCCCAAACATCCAAAATAAACATTCAATGGTCTCAGGCCATGGAAGAGCTCAAAAAGGATTTTGAAAATCAAGTAAGAGAAGTGGAGGAAAAATTGGGAGGAGAAGTGAGAGAGATAGAAGAAAAGCATGAAAAGCATGAAAAGCAGGTCAACACCTTGCTAAAGGAGACCCAAAAATGCTGAAGAAAATAGCACCTTTAAAAACAGGCTAGCTCAATTGGCAAAAGAGGTTTGAAAAGACAATGAGGAGAAGAATGCTTTAAAAAACAGAATTAGCCAAATGGAAAAGGAGGTTCAAAAGCTCACTGAAGAAAACAGTTTTTTAAAAATTAGAATGGAACAGATGGAGGCTAATGACTTCATGACAAACCAAGAAATCACAAAACCAAATCAAAAGAATGAAAAAATGGAAGATAATGTGAAATATCTCATTGGAAAAACAACTGACCTGGAAAATAGATCCAGGAGAGACAATTTAAAATTTATGGGACTACCTGAAAGCCATGACCAAAAAAAAGACCCTAGACATCATCTTTCATGAAATTATCAAGGAAAACTGCCCTGAGATTCTAGAACCAGGGGGTAAAATAAACATTGAAAGAATCCACCACTCACCTCCTGAAAGAGATCCAAAAAAAGAAACTCCTAGGAACCTTGTAGCCAAATTCCAGAGTTCCCAGATCAAGGAGAAAATATTGCAAGCAGCTAGATAGAAACAATTTGAGTATTGTGGAAATACAATCAAGATAACACAAGATCTAGCAGTTTCTACACTAAGGGATCGAAGGGCATGGAATATGATATCCAGAAGTCAAAGGAACTAGGACTAAAACCAAGAATCACGTACCCAGCAAAACTGAGTATAATACTTCAGGGGAAAAAATAGTCTTTCAATGAAATAGAGGACTTTCAAGCATTCTTGATGAAAAGACCAAAGTTGAAAAGAAAATTCGACTTTGAAACAGAAGAATCAAGAGAAACATGAAAAGGTAAACTGCAAAGAGAAATCATAAGGGACTTACTGAAGTTGAACTGTTCACATTCTTACTTGGAAAAACAATATTTGTAACTATTGAAACTTTTTTGAATATCTGGGGAGTTGGTGGGATAACACACACACACAGGGAGAGAGAGAGAGAGAGAGAAAGAGAGAGAGAGAGAGAGAGAGAGAGAGAGAGAGACAGAGACAGAGACAGAGACAGAGAGACAGGGAGCACAGGGTGAGTTGAACAGGATGGAATCATATCTTAAAAAATGAAAGTAAGGAGTTCAAGAGGAATATATTGGGAGAAGAAAGGGAGAAATGGAATGGGACAAATTATCTCTCATACAAGAGGCAAGTAAAAGACTTTTCAGTGGAGGGGAAAAGGGGGGAGGTGAGAGAAAAAACATGAAGTTTACTCTCATCACATTCCACTAAAGGAAGGAATAAAATGCACACTCATTTTGGTATGAAAACCTATCTTACAATACAGCAAAGTGGGGGAGAAGGGGATAAGCAGGGTGGGGGGGATGATGGAAGGGAGGGCAATGGGAGGAGGGAGCAATTAGAAGTCAACACTCTTGGGGAGGAACAAGGTCAAAAGAGAGAACTGAAGAAATGGGGGGCAGGATAGGATGGAGGGAAATATAGTTAGTCTTACACAATATGACTATTATGGAAGTCATTTGCAAAACTACACAGATATGGCCTATATTGAATTGCTTGCCTTCCCAATGGGGATGGGTGCAGAGGGAGAGAGGACGAGAAGTTGGAACTCAAAGTTTTAGGAATAACTGTTGAGTAGTGTTCTTGCATACAACTAGGAAATAAGAAATACAGATAATGGGATAAAGAAATTTATCTTGCCCTACAGTGAAATGTCCCGGGCTTTCTGCACTAATTTAAATATCCCAGGCTCCTTTCACTAATTTAAATCTCCTGGGCTCCCTACACTAACTTTCCCTCCCTGGGCTTCGCTTGGAATGTTACCTCAAGATCTACGTCTTTGTCGGTCCTCAGGCGTCCCTGGTCCCTCCCATGGGGGAGGGGAATAACTAGACAGAACACCCGAGTTGGCAGCAGTCCACACTTTAATTGTTCATTCACCTCCCCCGGGATCCCCCCAATGCTCCAGTATATCTTTAGGCACCCGAGCTCCTCCCATGTTCCTCCCCGTAGGCGGAGCCTACCCTGTTACTGAGGCGGTCCCAGTACCTCGTAGCTTGCTAGACCAGCTAGCATGCCCCGTAGGCAGGTTAACACCTCCAGGTGTCTCTACTTTCCATACAGGAGGCCACGGTCCAGAGCTGGGCCCTAACACTACAGGACAAAAGAGAAGACGGGAATAAGGGAAGGGAGGGATGTTAGAAGGGAGGGCAGATTGGTGATAAGGGTAATTAGAATGCTTGGTGTTTTGGGGTAGGGAGAGGGGAGAAATGGGAAGAAAATTTGGAACCCAAAATTTTGTGGAAATGAATTTGAAAACTTAAATAAATAAGCTAAAAAAAGGAACAGAATTTAATAGGAGCTGGTGAGTAGGCTAGATTGCTCTGGGAAGTTTTAGTCTTTTTAATGATTCTGTGAAATAATACTTTACTTTTAGAAATACCAGTATTTGTCTAGTTGTATTACATGACTGTGAATTGTAAAATATCACAGTCTTTTAAAGACCAAAGTTTTGGATAGCCCAAAGGGAAGTAGGGAGATACATGGCAAAAGTGACTATTCGACCCAGAGTCAGGAGGACCTGATTTCAAATGAAGCCTCAGTTATTTATTACTTGCATGACCAAGAGCAAATCACTTAGCCTTGGTCAGCCTCAATTCTCTCATCTGTGAAATGGGGATATCATATCTACCTGCCAAGGTTGTGAGGGGAAGCTGAGATAATGTTTGCAAGAGTACTTTGCAAATCTTAAAGATCTATATAAATGCTAGCTATCATCTTCATCATCATCAAAATGGGGTTAATAGTAACAACTACATCCCCAGGTTGTTGTGAGGATAAAATGAAATTTTTGTAAAGTGCTTTACAAGTCTTGCAGCACTTTATAACTGTTACTACTACTACTGTTACTGCTACTACTACTACTACTACTACTACTACTACTACTACTACTATACTACTACTACTACTACTGGCTCTCTCTCTCTCTCTCTCTCTCTCTGTATACACAAAGAGAGAGAGAGACAGAAAGAGAGAGAGAGAGAGAGAGAGAGAGAGAGAGAGAGAGAAGAGAGTTTTAACCAATCAGACATGAGCAAGTGGGCTCTAACCAATCAGATACATGTGGACTCTAGCTAATCAGATGCTAAGTAGGACTGTATACAAAGAGAGACAGACCTGAGAGAAGCAGATGTGAAGAGAAGTAGTGTTGAAGCAGGGAGCCAGCATCGAGAAGAAGAGAACTGAGAGGAAGACTTCTGAGAGCTGTGAGGAGACCCTGTCCTGTTGATCTGTGTTGATTTCTCAGACAGAAGTCCTATCTGTTGGTCTTTATGAGTGAATTGAGATAATGGTGCTGATGGTGTGTTAGTATTGTTGTTGCCCTGCTGAACTTTGTCTTCCCAGACACAGAAGCTGCAGAGTGGAGCAGTCCCCATGAGCTGAAACCTGGAGCATGAGCAGAGAATTGCCTACATGTGAATCCAGGTGAGAGTTGGGAGAGGTCAGCCCACAGAGGAAGAGCCATGGGACTTGGAAGCCAACCTTGAGGTTAAGATGAAAAAGGACTTTACTTGGACACTTGATATTGATTGAGGATATTGTTCTTACTGTGACCTAGGGGTGGATGATGTGGTATTTTGAAAAAGGACTTTATTCGGATACTTGGTATTGATTAAGGATGTTGCTATTGTTATGAGATATATATTGATTGAATGATATGTTTTACTTAAGGATGTGGCTATAAATATCATGATTTACTTTGTTGAACAATGCTTAGTTTGTTGCTGAATAAATAGAGTTCATTATACTGTGGGATTACACCCTTGAAATCATTCACAGGAGCAGTCTTCAGATGTGCTGCCATAATTGACTTTACACAAGGGTGGCTTGGTATTTCTTGAAGAAGAGTCCTAGATGTTCCAAAGAGTCTAGTGACTTTTTCCCTTAAGTAATTATTTACAGTATTGACTGATATAAGGCATATTCAGTTTTTAGGATCGGGCAGTATGGCTGACACTCTTCACATCCCAAATTTGCTTTGGTTTGAGAGGTCTTCAGGAACTTTAGACACCATAAATGTGTAGTAAATGCATTTTGGGGGTATAAAATATGGTGACAAGCTCTAAGAGAGATAAAGAATATAGAAATCTTGCTCATTAGCGGTTCATCACAACCAAACTATGGAGTCTCATAAACCATCACAGGCACTTTTTCATTAAAAAACCCCTAGTATTTTATAGGATATATTTTCATCTTTCTCTAGTAACTGAATAAGTGGCAAGAGGGTGATGGTAGAAGATACTTTCAGAATGCATTAGAAATTCCAAACTACTCAATGCCATGTTGTTAAACATTTAAGGTTTACACAGAACAGCATCATGCTGCAGCAGTCACATTCCAAAGTGATTTTTCTGCAATCAGAAATTCATTCATTACCCAATTTTCATGCAACTCCCCTGGCATTTGAAATATGTTTCAAGGTAATGTCCCCAAGGGCTTTTTCCCTCCCATAATAACTGATCTGCACTGTCCAAAGATAGATCTAAATATCTTTGGTGCAAATTACTTCAGGCCTGCAGAGCATAATTCTCTGTCATCTTCATCACATTTCACACCTACAGAACTGATAACAGATTAATATCTTGGCTGAAAATATTTCATCAGCGTCTCTGACTAAGGCACCTTGCATTATTTTATTTGGGGCACCAATAAATGGGAGGGGGTAAAGGGAATGAAAGAGAAAAATTTGTTTGCTCTCAGAGAGGAGGGGGAGAAAAAGAATTTCCTTTAGTATTATGAGAAAGGCAACAAAGCTGGTCCTGGCAAAGTTCTCTGCTCCGATTATGTATACCCTTTTATTCAATCATTGTATCGCTCTGCGTCTGACATTTGGTCAATAATGCAATCTACCACTGATCAGAATAAAACAGCCACCCCAGAGCACCTTGGAATTTCATTAGTTTCCTTTCAATGTGGTCCTTATAAGTAGGGGTTTATTTGGAAACACAAATTTAAAGTTCAATTTTGTGCCCTGTCAATATTAGTAGAAAATCAGGGATCCTAAACATTACTGTAAACTTGATGCCTTTATGGGAAGAAGAATCCAAGAAAAGAAGGTTTTAGATGAAAAAGAAAAGAAGTTCTTTTAAAAAATAAGAATCACAAACAAATATCTTTCTCATCTAAATAGTTACTCCCATAATGATTTGGGATTAGAAGAAGCATACTTTTGCAATAAATTTACAGAAGAAATTTTAGTTTCTCATATTTTTAGTCACCTAGTTAATGGAAGTTTAAAATGAAGGTCAGAGGAAAATACTGGTACTGGTATCATACTTTCCTTCAACAACTAGAACACAAATTAGTCTGATTTATGTAACTAGAGTCCCGTTGTTATGCAAGTCAACATCCTCTTCTGAACTTTAATGCACAACTGACTTGGTAGAGGAAAGGGGGAATTAAGTTCAACTGAACCAATTCTGTTGCCTTCTGAATATCCTGTATGTGAAATTTGTAAGTAAATTTGTTTGTTAAATATTATATCATATAAAACAATCTCAAATCATTACTGAGCCTGAATTATGATGCTAGCTTGAGTTGTGCCTGATCCTGGGTATTCACATAGCTTGTAAATGTCAGGGTCAGGATTTGAAGCCAGTCTTTCCTAATTCTAAGGTCAGCATTCTGTCTCTTAAAACATGCTGCTTTGTTTTTATTAATAATATTTACATATATTTGTATACATTTTCAAAAGAAGATACTTTAATTAGAAGATATGCTTCTTGAGGTCAGGGATTATTTTTGCTTTTTCTTTGCATCATCAGCATTCAGTACAGTGTTCAACACATAAGGTGGACTTAATAAATGCATTTTGATTGATTGATATTTTTCATTTCATCTTATCTATTTTTATTTTTTAGTTGTTGACAATCAGTAAATAGTCATCTAATTTTTTTAGAATTTAGAGGGAAAAATCCCCCCACAACTTGGATAGGACCAAGTATTATACTGAACTCCATATACACACTTTTCCTCATATTCTAAATTAGGCTCCATCTGAGGTGCTTTAAACTGGTTCAGAGTTTTCTTGTGCTTCACTAACTTCGACAGTGACTACTGAATGGGACTTGAAAAAGAATATACCTGTTTCTAAGAAATTATGGAATAGACAGGTCTATTTTTAGTGTTTTCCTTTTCTATGTCTTTGGAGGATATTCAACTCTCTTCACTTTTTCAGGAAGTCAGAACCTTCTACCATGTTAAAATCTACTCTTAATAAAGTACCTAGGTAATAGGAACAAAATCTCATTGAGACTTATGGTAGTAGAGTTATTAAACAGCTAGTTTTTACCTGAGAAGAAAATGAAACTGTCCTTGAGACTTAATTGCCCCAGGGAACTAAGGTTAGAACTTTTGACATAGTTTTATAGTCTTCTAAATCCAGTGCATAAGTATTCATGGTTCCATAAAATACACTCTTCTGACTGGCATAGGGTCATGGCAAATGGCAAAATTGTTTAACTACAGTTTAACTGACACAGCTCTATGTTTTTGTGGAATATTTTCTCCATGCTACTGTAAACTTTATTTTGTTAAATGTTTTAAAATAATGATAGTAATTGAATTGGAAAAAAGCAGTCCAGATTGATTTTGGGAAGGTTTACAATGCTTTTTTGTGACCCTAAGTTTCCTTCAAAAAGAAAAGTCCAAATTTTTAGCGCTAATAATCATTTTGGAATGTTACATGTCATCAAGCATTGGTATATGAAACACCCATCTTAGAAAAATTAAAGTTGTGGGTACTCCAAAAGGAACCATCATAGAGGTCCATTTTAGAAGTGATCGAGCTGCTGTGTATAACCAATGGAGAATTACACAGGAGAAATGAACTGAAGAATATTATCAGACAGTAAAGAAGGTGGGCAAATCATATTTATAGTGAAAGATGAAGAAGGGACAACCTACATGATCCATTCATAATTCAGCAGTAGCAAGAGATATAAAGGCTCTGCTTCCTGTAGATGAAGGCAAGAGTTTAATATGATGAAACAGTATGTATGGACTTTTAATTTGCTCTCTTGGAAGGATTACCCATATCAACTTGATCAGAGATTAATCACAACATAAAAATATCTAGGGTTTCAGTTATCTTCAAGAAGAATCTAAAACTGAGGAATCCTTTATAAGATAAAGCACTTTGAGAGTAGTACTAGGTATTAGTTATCTTAAAAATTTTTAACTATTAACTAATTCCTTTTTATCCTCAAAAAACTCAAAAGAAAACAAAAAAAAATTCTACCCTACCCCAAAATGCATGATTGTAGACTAATAGATATAGATAGACAGATAATATAGAATGTTTAATTTTTTTCTAAAAATTATATTTCACAAAGCAAGCTTGCCCTAAGTTCAGAAAATAAACGTTGCCAACAGTTGTTTGACAGTGGCTGAGATGACAGAAAAAATATTTTCAATAAGTAATGAAAAAACAGTAACAACAGGCCTAAGTGGTAATGCAACAATTCAAGCCCTTTCTTTCAAATAAATGATTAAAAGAAGGTAAATCATTCAGAGGGGGAGGAAGAAAAGCGCCCATTAGGTATTTCACAAAGTCTCAGCCAACTGCAGTAGGTTATTTACAAAAGCTAGTTACAGTGCATCTTTTGTCCTTACCAGCAGGTGCAGCTATTAAGCAGGAAACCTTCAAATACAAAATGGCCTTGAGGGGGAAAAATAAATTGAAGGTTTCCTTTCCTTTCCATTACAAATAGCTAACACCAGCATGATCATTTAATAATTCAATTACATTTGCTAAGAAAAATTAGCCATTTATTTGGAGTCTGGAAATCACTGACAGAAGACATGTGAGGGGCAACTCTGAACATTTCAGTGAGAGCAACCTGATGTTAGTTCCCCATTCTGAAAGCAGGAGTGAATGACTATAAATGATGGGCTATTCAGATATAAGCTAAACACTTCATTTTTAGTGAAGTGATAAAAAGTAATTCGTGTGTGCTCTGCATCTGCTAAGAATCATCCAGCGTATATAAGTATATTGTGTGTGTGTGTGTGTGTGTGTGTGTGCAACACTGTAGCTAGGGTGGGATGCCAGGGCTTTTCCAGAGGGATAAATGGTGTTGAATGAAACAGACAACATTTGTAGTCCTCAACAGCTAGAGGCAATAGAGATTAGTATATAGCTAGTAAGAAAAAAAAGAAGTTAAAACAGAGAGCTATCAAAGGGCAGGGTGAGGTGCAAACCTTTTCTCCCTTTACATGCTACTCAGTCAATAATTTTGCAAGCAGTGGTTATCACCTGTGTCCCAGAGCCTCAGTCTTCCTTCCCCAAGTCCCTCCACTTGCACATATGATCCAATTCACATTTTATGCCATTTGTCACGATCATGGTGTGTAATA
Source organism: Notamacropus eugenii (assembly GCF_028372415.1). NCBI lineage: Eukaryota > Metazoa > Chordata > Mammalia > Diprotodontia > Macropodidae > Notamacropus > Notamacropus eugenii. Next base: position 189,107,715 of record NC_092874.1, on the reverse strand, counting down.
CCTGTGCCATGCACAAAAATCCTCGTTCCTACTCTGTGTCTATGAAGCCATTTCAATGAAGGTTAGAAGGCCCTGATATTCAGATTTATTAGGGGGAATGCCCTATTAAATTAGAAATATTGAGGAAGATGTGAGGGTGAGACATAATCATCTATCAACTAACCAATCAATCACCAAGAATTTTTTGAGGCCCTACAAATAGTTCAACATATGGCACAAAGCAAGTATAAGACTGCTATAAGGAAGTATACAATCTAATTGTAATACACAATTACAGATAAAAGTTACAGATACAATAAAATGTTATACTATCTGGTGAGCATTAAAAATTGTGTAAGAGTTGAGGAAACATAGAGACTAATATTGACCAAAATAGGAAAAATCTTAATGGAGGTGGAACTTGAATTAAGGAATTAGACTTTGAACAATTGGGAAAGGAAAAGACCTTGAACAAAGGTATGAAGAGGAAAATGAATACAGAATAATGAAAAGATGGATTTAAAGGAGCATGAGTGCATTTTTTGAAGTATTGGGAACTTAGGTGGCATAAATATGGTGTCCTGTCTATAAAGGGTTTTGAAAGCCTAAGTCTAGATTTGATGCAATACATAATGGAAAATCACTGTGTACTATGAGTACAGGAGAGACATGGTTGAATAAGATGAACACTGAGGTCCCTTCCAAATCTTGAGTACTATGATTCTGTAAAAAGTGTGGTCAAAGAAGGTTAACGTAACATAATAAGCATTTATTAAGTTATTGATGATTGATTTAATGACACAGGATGGTATGGAAAGTGAAAAAACAATAACGTGTATATCATCTAAGAGATAGTCACTATAATTTAGGAATGTGACAAAAGAGGGGGGATTCTTAGAGGGAATAAAGAATAACAAATCTGAGGAAAGTAATATTTCAAAGGAAGAAATGATAAACATAGGGACTCAATGAAGAGGATGAAGGAATGAGAAAAGGCAATGACACTCCAATGCTTATAACCTGTGAGACTGGAAAAACAGTGGTGATAGAAAGGAGAAATGGAAAAAGTAGCCAATTTAGGGATAAAAGTAGTCAACTTGTAGAATTGCTAAGTTGCAAATGATGTGCTAACATTTTCAACGATATTTCCCCTAGATAGTTAGAAATTTCAGACTAGAGACATAGATTAAAGTGAATTGGTGGAGACGTAATGGTTGTGAACATATAAGAAGAGCTCACGGAAAGAAAATAAAGAAGGAAGAAGCAGGATTCTGAGGGGAGAACTAGAAGACTGCAAGTAAAAGAGGAACTATCAAAAGAATTAGGGGGTGGTCAGAAAGGTAGATTTGGGAAAGTATAGTGTTATGGATATGGGAAATTCAAGGAAGAGAGAACTGATTAATACTACTAAATGCTGTAGAGAAGTGAAAGAGAATGAAGAATTAGGTAAAAATATACTAGATTTGGCAAAAGAAAATTATAAGTAAACTTAGACATGGACATTTTAATGTCTAAGGTCTGGACTTGTGGTCTATTGACTTCTTTCTAAACACTCTCTTTTTCTACACAGAGACTACTGGGAGGTTAGAGTTGTTTTTATCATACATGTACATCTCCCAAGGATTTCTTATTATGATCCACAGAAATTTTATATATCCTAAATGAAAAAAATGGACTTACAGGTATTTGTGACAAAAAGACCAGAATTCAATGGAAGATTTGATATAAGAGATCTAGAAAACAAAAAGGAAAATATTAAAGACTAATAATAATGAATTCATGCAGATGATCACTGGCAACCATGATCTGTAAACTCTCCAGTCAGTATCAAAAGATGTTAAGTTCTCAAAACCTATAGACTAACTCTTTTACCTGCTTTCAAATCACTGCCTGCCAACAATTACTTTGCTGAGTCTCTGTAAGATGGAATCAGTTCGCTTTACAAAATATACATATTTTACAGGCATACAACATAATTTGGATTGCAAAGCACTAGTGGTGATTCTTTTTGGTGTATGGGCTAGACTACACCAAAATGTTATTCTGAAAAGAAGCTCAATACATATTTGTTGAATGAATGAACAAAGAGAAAGCAACTGAGAATTTCACTTAAAATAATTAAAGAATTATAACCTAAAAAAATCATGTTATACAATACCAAATTCATTTTTCTTAACTTTTGGTAGAAAATATAGACCCATATTGTAGGTGGAGAGAAGACAGACCTGAAGTCCCAAACTTGGTTTTTACAATATATCCTCCTACTCTAGAATGGGACAAGTCATAGCATCTGTCCTAAGTATAGGAACTAATGATCATTTCTATGTTTTGTCCATCCAACTACATATATACTGTTGTATGGGCAATACACTTTCTTCATCTATTTGAATTAAGAGATGAAATAATAGTTTATAGTCAGACAAAAGTCAAAGTTTCTAATTAAGGAAACAGAAGACTTGGGGGTAATGGTGAGAGCTGCTATAGCTCACAGATTGTTGTTCATCCTTTGTTTTCCAAGAGGACCAATTACATCAGGAGAGTGATGTCTTGACTTGCAAGTGAATCAGATTTAAGTGAGGTAGGACTGTGCAAAGTCATCAGCCTTACTCTTTCCCATAATGTCACTGGAGTACAGTGGCAAGATATAAGTAAGGAAAACTGGTGATGGGGTAGTATGGAAGAGGATTTATATGAGAAATAGGAGGTAGGGGTTGGAGATAGCATATTTCTATGGGATCAGGGAATAACTAATGCAGGAACTGAGAGAGAAACAGAAGACTGTAGATTATTATACACAGAAGTAGTCAATCAGTCCAAATGAGAACTGAAATTCATAATACCCAACAAGTATTGCAGCAGGTATTAGGACTGGCCTTGGTCTGAGTTGTCTCAAGCCTATTGGTACAGATTTTCCTCCTTTTTGGTAGTGGGAGGAGGAGCAGAGCAGTGTAAATAAGTCTAAATTACCTCTATTTTCACATGCTTAAAGAAATCTTGTATGATTTTGATATATTATTGGAAAGCTTATTGTTGGGAAGGTTTTTTAAAGAGTTATTTTTTAATCAAATGCTTCCTTTTGTACTACCCTCTTCTCTGCCCCGTCTAATGCTGTATTGTCTACATCTATCAGTCAGTTGTGCAACTCTAGTCTGCAGAAAATATCATCTGCAAATTCTTACCTGTACCTTTCTTATATTTGCATTAAAATGTCTTTGAGGCAAGCATATTTTATTGTCATAAATCTTTTTTGTAAAGACTTGGAGATAGACGTTCAGTCTACAGTTGTATTTTCTCACTCCCCTTCTGGGAGATAATAATATGGTGTCAATTTTTTTTCTATAAACTTGGGATTAAAACATAGATTTATAATTGGAAGGAACCTTGTAAATCATCTGGCACAATTCCTACATTTTGTAGATAAGCAATTTTCTCACAGAGAAGCTAACTGATCACATACATAGTAAGTGAAAGAACTTAGATATTAACCTAGGTCATTTGACTGCAAATTCAGCAGTCTTACTACTATTCCATTCTGCCTCCCTACCCTTGCTAAGGTATTTTGAAGTTTGTTTTCTTAAGGCTCTCAGAATTATAAAATTGTGTCACTTGTACCTTAGACTTCCTATATATAATTAATCATCTCTATTCCCCCTATATTTGATTTCCTTGATGCCTTTTGTATTTCCTTGTGCAGCACATTAAGAACATGATTCCTAGTCTAAATGTAGTGGCTCTACCATTCCTGGTAGTGAAAATGGATTGTTATAAAAATATTGAAGGGTATGTTTCAATTTTCACCTGTTTGATCTCTCAGGCCTCAGGATAATTAATTGAGCACCATTGTCAAGCTTTTTATTACTTTTTAAATTCTATTACTTCACACTCTTTTACAATGTAATACTGCTAAAAAATATCCTGTACCATTCTTCTTAGCATTTTTTATTATTTCATATTTGAAACGAGTGTTGCTCTTGATTATTGTTTCTTTAAGCTTGGCAAAACAATCAAATTGGTTCTGGTCAATGTAAATTCTGGGCTTCTTTCAGTTCCTTGTTTTGTCACCAGTAAACTTTAGACAACTATGACAGTCTGTATTGATGTCTGTTCATTTATCCATTTTTTTTTCAGTGTCAAAAGCTTGTTTATATGGGCCAGTTTGGAGCTGCCTTATACTTTTCACATTTTCTTCTAATTTGGTAATGCTTTGCATTTTTGCTTAAACAATTTTATGATCTGACTGTACCCAAACAACTGATTTGTAAGTAACTAACACATTGATAAAGTAATTTTCAATCATTTTCTTGTGTGTGTTTGCATGATTATATTTAGTTCTCATACTATGGAATCAGAATGCAGAATGAAGATAATATTTTCATTTGTGTTATGTTTTGTTTTGGTTTTTCTCATGCTTTCTCCCATTCACTTTAATTCTATGCAACATGACTAATGTGAAAAATTTGTTTAATAAGAATGTAGGTGTGGAACCCATATAAGATTGTGTGCTGTCTCAGGGAGGGAGGGGGAGAAAGTTTAAGACTTATGGAAGTAATTATTGAAAACTGAAAACAAATAAATTAATTTAATTTAAAAAAGCATGAGAGCTCAGCGTAGTGTCAGTCTTCAATACAGAGGTTTTGGGTTTCTAATTAATTTCGTAATCCTGAGCTATTTTTCCACTTTGTGTGTGTGTGTGTGTGTGTGTGTGTGTATGTGTGTGTGTGTATGTGTGTGTGTGTATGTATATGTGTGTGTGTATAAAATATATATATATATATATGTGTGTGTGTATTTGCCATTCTTTTCTATATCTACCTTTTGTGACTGCATCTGCCTCAGGCCAGTCCCTTGGTAGTATAGGTTCAATATTGAATACAAATAAGACAATTATAAGTCAAAGAAAATTAAATAGAGATTTTATTAACCATAACAGGAATAGAATATTCAATAAGGATAGACATGATTTGATTCAGTTAAGTGAAACTTTTTTGCCTTGGATACCAATCATAATCCACCAGGCATGCATCAGAGAGAACTCCTGGATCCCCTCATGTTTCATATGTACTTAGGCAACCAGGGAATGATGTCAGCAGAGAGGTCTATTGCTTTAGTCATCTGATGCACCAAGACTTGAGGATGGTCAAAATGATTTTTAAGGAAAATCTTGCTTAAGTTTTATGAAGGCTGAGTTTAGGATATTGCTCCCACCAGAGCCATTTTTAAAAGTTGAAGTAACTAGGTTTCATATAGATGTTGCTTCAGTTTGGAGGGGTTTTACTTTTTATTGTCAAACTTCAACACCATGCATTAGCTTCTCTTTCCACTGGAACTTCTCTCCATTATCCTGACTTGATTCTCTCTCATGAGTTTCTACTAGTACCTCCATTTGGGCCAGCAAAACTTCATTCTTCTTGCTGTACTTCGAATTTTCTAGCTTTCAACTTCATGCTCTTACCATTCAAACTCCTTCAAACCCCTCTTTCCCTTCCAACTTCCTTTTGTATCTTCTTACTTCATTAGAATGTAAGCTTTCTGAGGACAAGGCTATATTTTTACTTGTATTTGGAAACCCAGGACTTAGCATAGTACCTAGCATATAGAAAGCACTTAGTAAATATTTGTCTTACATTGCCTTACTGTATGAAATTTCTCTACCATGACGTGTGCAACAGATGTTAGCACGTAAACTACAATTATCCTTATAGCGGATTCTGTTAAAATACTTTTTATGAACACTGTAATAAGATATGACCACTCATCTCATGAACTAATATTTCTTGTTCTCTGCAGATGTAAGATAAAACCAACTCTGCTCACAGATTTCTTTGCTTCTCTAAGGAGAATGTATGAACCATCTTTACATTGAGTTGTAATTTCATTTTGTTTTCTGATATAATTTATAGTAAGAATTTTTTAAAATTGATATAATCCCCTAACATAGCATCTGTATTATAACTAGATATTCAGAGTACAAACAAATAATGTAATAATTATTAACATTCAAAACAAATAGTATCATTCTTAGTGACCTCTGTACTTGTTTCTATTACTCTACTAATTGCAACATAGAAGTAGAAGGAGGTCATGGAGGACTGAGGGATGTTTCACCTTTTCCTTTGTTTCTAAGAGTGCTATGGCTAAAGCATTTATTTCCAAGTGGCCAACAGTGGCGATGAGGCTTGATATCCTTACCTAGACTAGGTCTTAGAAAGTAGTTAAAGTGCGTTCCTTGAATTATACTTAAAGCCTTTGTAGCATGATTGAACCTTTCAGATGCTAAATCTTGCTGGTATAGCCTTTGAAAGTTTAGGGTCACCTTCATGCCATGATGAGGCATCATGGAAATTTATGCTGCTAGTAGAGTTCTATTTCTTTTTTTTTCTATTAGCAGATATCTTTATTCTTTGGACCTGGTAATTAATGTGTGCATGAATATAGCAGGAATTTGTAGAGTAATGTGGATTAGTGGCACAGTAAGACAGGGCAACTGTTAGTCAAATCTTGTTGGCTACAAATGCTCTTATTGTCCTTGCCATATGCTTTGATATTTGTAAAGTGTTTTGCGTTTTTGCCTAAGTGTTTCATGTATACAGATCTTATCTCATCAAATAAAATATAAATTTTGCTTGATAGATGATGAATCTTCTATGTCTTTCTTTCTGTACCTACCACAGTGCTATACACATGGTAAGCCCTTCATAGAGTGCATTTGTTATTTCATTTGTTAATGAATATTTTGCTCATTAATAATTTAATAAATTTTCATTTCTGTCCTAAGTATAGACTGGGATAGAAGGTGGCCAGAGTATGTCCTAAGGTTTTCCCAAACCATGATTTTGAATCTGTTATTTCTTATGTTAAACCTGGAGCAAATTTCTTCAGATATTATTTCCCTCCTACTCAATTCTCTCTTTTCACTCCAATGCTGTTTTACTGATTCAACGTAGATTTTTAGAAAGTTGTTGTTCCATCAGGTTACTTGCAATATTAAATCAGAACAATTTTAAATAGTTGCCTACTAAGCTGGGTGCCAAAGTTTGCTTCCTGCACCCAAGTACGGAAAGTTCAGTTAACTTTAATATGTGTCTTAGGTAAGCACAGTATGTTTTTTTTTTCTTATCCTAGTAGCCTTTTCAAACTATTGTGCCTTCTTAGAGTCACAGAGTATAGAGTCTATGAAAAATGAATTATTAATGCCTGATTCTCACAGCAATAGAATAAATATCTTTACCCAAAGAGTAGCATTTCTTCCATACTGTCAGACATTCTCTCTTAATATAAAATCCTGACCCTTTAGTAAGGTGTCCTTTTTTTGAATCACAGATTTGCTGACTTTAATAAACATACTGCTGTTACTTTTAATCAGCATAGAAATTCAGTTTGGGAACTTTATGGCCAGATTAAAAATCAAAAGTATAACCAAATAGTCGCAAATAATGTATAAATAAAACTAAAAATTGACTTTATAGCTAAGGTAGTTTCCACATAAATACAGATGGGCAATTCCACCCTCCTTCCCCACCAAAACACGTTAACTCTACAGGATTACAAATCTCTGTTTGGCAAAGGAAAGACTTAAGTACTGTAGAAGGAACTAGTGGTAAAGTTTATATCTTCCATTGCTCCAGGAACACAGTCAAATTTCTGCACTGCCCACAAGAGTGATGCAAATGTCATTAGTGACATTCATAGTCATAATTATGTGTGTATGTATATCCAAAAATATAGATAGACAGATGGATAGAAAATAGATCTTTCATCAGTAGGCTAGAAATAATCAGAATTTCAGAAAATCAAGACAGCCGTAATTTATAACTAAAAAAAAAAACTTAAATATTGTTGACTATCTGTTTTTTAGGTCTAAAATATCCTTATGGTCTCTCATCTTTTCTAATCTAATCCCTCTTATCTCAGTAAATAAAGCCCTTTCTCTATGAGGCTTCATAATTCCATCTGATTTATCATATGTTTATTAAGAGACTACTACGTACTAGGCAGTGTGCTAAATAGTTTACAAATATTATCTCATTTGATCCTTGCAACAACCCTGGGAAATGTTATTATTAAAATTATTATCCTCTTTTTGCAGTTGAAAAAACTGAGGCAGATAGAAATGAAGTCACTTGCCCAAGGTTATTCAGCTAGGAAATAAATGTCTGAGTCCTGATTTGTACTCAGGTTTGTCTTGACTTCAGTTCTCATCCTCTAGTCACTATGACATCTAGCTACTTCTAGATGCCTATACCATTTAACAATCCACAACAGGAAATTTGCCTTCTCTGGTGCCATTATTTCTTTCTCTCCATCTAGAAAAGCATCCTCATACCTCTGGAGACAATGTGGCTAATTCCTAAAGTGTTAATCTATGTAACTTTAGAACTCCAATCTGGAACAGATCTGCCCTGATAGATGATTGAGTATAAATTCACCTAGCCAGGTCATCTGATCAGTCCTTTCATCTCATTCAGTATTCCTGTGCCTCACAAGGCCAAAACTCTGTTCTTTGACTACTGCTCTCCTATTGTTTGGTCCTTTCTGAATGTAAATTCCTTGTGAACAGAGTCTACCTCACTTTTTAAAATTTGCATCCTCATTGTTTAGCACAGTGACTTGATGTAAAATGGTGATATAATGCTTGTTATATCCATTTTCATTTATTCTATGGTATAAAACAACCCAGAGAATATTTGCCTTTTGTCATAGAGGGTAAAGAGTTGGGTTTTTTATATATAATTTTCCAGACATGAGAAGGGAAGTAAAATTTCCTGACACCCTTGGAAATTCTATCTGGCTTGACTGGTACAAGTCATATAACTTTGGTTTTAAAGGCATAACCTGCTTTTCAAATGTATCAAGGAGTGTGTCATCCTTCTAATCTCCCAGAATTGTTACTACAGCATTGGTCTTGACTCCTCACCTTCTCTCATGCCACATGTCCAGTCAGATGTCAGAGCTTACTTTTTCTACCTTCACATACTTTCTTTCATCTGACTCCTTCTCTCCACTTATACAACTACTTCCTTATTTTAGGCTCTTATAAGTTCAGAACTAGATTATTAAGACTTCCCCCTAATTAGTCTCCCTGCCTTAAATCTCCTCATTCAAGTCCATCCACATTGCTAACCAAGAATTTCTCCTTTTTTGGAACTGATCATATCATTACCTTACTTAATCAACTTCCTAAGGTCTCTAAGGATAAATAGCAGGTCCTTCAACCCATCTTTCTCTCCAAAATGGACAATACTCTTCTGTTTGCCTTTTATGAGTCAACTGAACTTGATTTTTCTCTGTTCCTTATACATGAGACTCCATCTTTTGCACCTGTGTCATCTCACTGATCATCCATCCCTTTGTCTTGAATCTATTCCCTCCATCATCTCCACCTCTTAGAATCATTTTCTTCTTTCTGGGTATAGTTTAAGCAAATGTTTTTTTGCCATGAACTTCCAAGCCCTTTACCCTTACTGAAGCAAGACTATTAGCTTTACTGAAAACAGGGAAGTCAGTAAGAGAGTCATTTTGAAAGTTAGGATGATGATACATTTGGTTCTATAAATGTGGAGTTGGCCTGAAACATCTCCCCAGCTGCGAGCATCTTCCTTCTCAAACTACATTGTATTTTACCTTCTATATATTTGCATTTATCCACATTATGTTTATGCTGCACATATTTATATGTGTACTTGTTGTCCACCCTATTAGAATGCAAGTTCTTTGTTTCATTCTTTGTACTTACATACCCAGCACTTGAACATAGTGCCTGGCACATAGAAGGCGTTTAATAAACTTTTTTTGGTTTATTGATGAAAAAACCTAAATGATGCTTCCTACTAACTATGGTTCTTATTATATTTCTTATTAGTTCTTATATTTCTAGTACTGTTTTGAGGCATCTAGGTGTCACAGAAGACAGAGCACTGGACCTCGAGCCAGGGAGATCTGAATTTTGTGCGACTTTGGGGAAATCATGTAACCATGGTCTTCCTCAGGTTCCTTACCTGTAAAATGAGGATAATAATAGCACCTATCTCCCTTGTTTTTTGGTGAGGAGTAAATGAGATAATAACATTTGTAAACAATACTTAGCACAGTGGCTAGTATACATTGGTGCTATGTCAATCAATGAACATTTATGAAGCACCTATTATGCTTCAGGTAGTGTGCTAAGCTCTGGGCATACAAAAAGAAGCAAAAGATAGTCCCTGCCCTCAAGGGGCTTGCAATATAATGATATATAAATGTCATCTAATGTAATTTTATATCAATACAAAGTATTAAAATAAAAATTATTATTGTTGTTTTACTGCTCTTGAATAGTCACTGTTAAGAGTCCATTTCTGGTCTTGTTTATGTCATCAGATGTATGTCCATTCAACGTGGAAGTTGTATTCTCGGGGCCTGAGTGGCTGCAGAATCTGAGTCACAGCCCATTTATGTATTTTGGTTTACTGAGTTGCACCCAGGAATAGGAGGTAGAATATCTAGTTAATAAATGGCATTCACATTACTAAGACTCAAATGTTTGCATTTTTCTATCATTTCTTATTACCAAATTGTGCTCTTCCATTTCTAATCATGGTGTCCAAAATCTGGCTACTGGTCTGCACAGAACTGGCTCTCGTGATTTCTCAGTTCCTACTCTACATAGGCAGAATAGGCAGTATATGTGGTTTGATTTGCATGTAATTGCAACATGTCATTAGTCATAATACAATTCTCATGAACTGCCATAATGCCATGTTTCCTCAACTGGTTTAAAATGACCACCTTGGGAGAGATTTCTTTCTGTCATACATCAGAGGCTTTAACTCTAAAAGGCTACTTATCATTTAATAAATATTAAGCACCTGAATTTGGTTCAGAAGACCTTAAACTTGCATCCTAGCTGTGCTACTATCTCTGTGACTTTGGGCAAATTACTTAATTTCTCTTAATTTCAGTTTTATCATCTATGAGATTAAAGGATTAGACTAGATGCTCTCTAAAGTGCCCTCTATCTATAAATCATGTGAGCTTACTTAATGTATGTTCAGCACTATACTAGGGCACAAAATTAGAATAAGGAACAGCTCTTGATTTCAAAGAACTTATACTCTAGCTGGCAAGTCAGGACAGAGAACATATGCAAATCAGAAGAAAAGAGGAATATGTTTTGGGAAGGCAAAGTTCTACTCTAACCTTCTCCCATTAGCACATCAGCATGTATTCGTTTATTAAATTTATCTCCCTAGAAATCTAGAAAGTCATGGAGTGGCAGTTTGAATGAGATATAAGTAAGGATACGCTGGTAAATATTTAACAACTGGCTTTTAGGGTGGGGGGAGAAACAAAACAATGCATATAGAACACTTTAAGGTTAATCCGAACCTACCTCCAGTGATATTTTGAGGATACAACAAGATAATAATATTTAGTAAGAATAGAATTTATTTCCAAATTTATATATCCAGCCTTTTCTGAGCTAGTCAAACATTTCAAATTATCTCTTGGCCATCTCAAAATACATGATTAGTAGGCATCTCAAATTCAAGATGTTATAATTGAACTCATTAACTTTCTCCCGGACTTCCTGATTGTTGTGAAGGGCCCCACTGTTTCCCTAGTCACCTAGGCTTACAACTTCAGCATTGTCTTCAACTCTTCATTCTCACCACATCCAATCTCTTGCCAAATCTTTCTGTTTCTACATTCAAAATGTCTCTTGCATATATTCCCTTCTATCCACTTTTAAAGCCACAGCACTAGTTCAGACCCTTAACCACCCCTTGCTTGGAGCATTACAGTACTGTTCAAACTGATCTTCCTGCTTTCAGTTGCATTCTACTCCAACCCATCCTTCACTCAGCTGCCAAGGTAAGGCACAAGTCTGACCATGTCAACCTCTTCCTCAGTGAGTTCCAGTGGTTCTCTCTTTCCTTTAGCATAAAATATAAATTCCTCCTTATATAGCATAAGCTCTTCATGTACTGTTTTCTACCTTTTAGTCATCACCATCATCATCATTTTCTTCTTCTTCTTCTTCTTCTTCTTCTTCTTCTTCTTCTTCTTCTTCTTCTTCTCCTTCTCCTTCTTCTCCTTCTCCTCCTCCTCCTCCTCCTCCTCCTCCTCCTCCTCCTCCTCCTCCTCCTCCTCCTCCTCCTCCTATTTCTCCTTCTCCTTCTCCTTTTCCTCCTTCTTTTTCTTCCATCGTCATCACCTTATCATCATCTTCATCATCAACATCGTCATTGTCATCGTCATCGTCATCATCACATTTATGTAGCACTTTAAAGTTAGCACTTTGAGAATATCTCACTTTTCCCTCACAACAATCTACCTCCCAGGTAGGTATTATTTTTGTCTCCATTTTACAGATGAAGAAAGGGCATCGGATAGAAGTTAAGTGACTAGCTCTCAATCACACAGGTAGTAAGTGTCTGAGACAATATATAAACAGGTCTTTTTGACACATTATCCAAAGCCTTACCCATCAAACCACCTACCCGTACCTTCTTATACTTTACACCCTCTATGATACAGCTTCACTGGGCTACTTTTAATTTCTAGAACACAACATTCCTCCTGTCTCCTTGCCTTTTCTTTGGCAGCCTCCAACTCTTGGAACATTCTCTTGCTTTATCTCTGTCTCTTACTTATTCTGGCTGCCTTTAAGAATCAGATCAAATCCTATCTGCTGTGGGAGTCCTTTTCTGGTCCTTTTTTGAGTTGCTAACTGCTTTTCTCTCAGATTTTCTTCCATCTGCTCTGCATATAGCATATATGTACTTGATTATTTTCATATTGTCACCCTCAGAATGCAAGCTCCTTGAGGGCAAGGCCTTTTTTAAAAAGCATATTTTATTTTCCCTTTCTTTTCTTTTGTGTCTTTCTCTTATGTCATTAATATTGACCACAGTGCAAGTACTTATAAAATATTTAATTTACTAACTATGTCTGACATCACACCTAAATTTGCCCCTTTGCAACTGCTACACATTGTGTCTAGTTCTGCTCACTTGGATCAAACAACACAATTCTAATTCCTCTTCCACATTATCTTTGTGTTTTGCCCTAGGGTAATAAGTTGGAGTCAACTTGAACTGACTTGGGAGAGCCAATTATAAAATTTTCATGGTGAGCATTCACCCTTTGGAAACAGGAAGCTAAAAATTTGGCCTTGACTTATTGTTGTGTTGATTTTCAAACTTAAGAAAGTGATAGAGAAAATATTAATGATATAGATTATACTTAAAAGTTTGTTGCTTATACTTTTTGGAGGTGGGGACTGCTATTAAACATTGGCTCAGGGAAATGGTGCTCTCATCAAGTCTATAAGGGTCTGATTTTTTTCACTGTGCCTTAGACTCTCCCACCTTCATATTCTCCTCCTATTATTTTATGTATTTTGTTACTTTAATTTTTTGTGTCCATTACCTTTTTGATTTTTCCAGTTTGTAGTATTTCATATCACCATTTCCTAGCAGAGTTATATATTCAGGAGCAACCCTTATCCAGATGGAATATTCTGGAGTTTCAGTTTGCTACCCGAAACCTCTAGGGTAGAGTGAGCAGCCACTCTCTGGTGCTTGTGTGTCAGTCTTCCTGCTCCTGCTCTTGATCAGTTAATCAGGATTTGCTGACGCTTTCATTTGGACCAATTTTGCTACTGGAATTGTTGACCTACCCTCTAATTCAAGCCTAATAGAATGAAATGAATGAAGAAAACCACACAGCTAAGGTAGCCATTCCTAATGTCACTCTAGAGTCTCCTCCATAACCCCAATTTCAGTATAGTCTTTGGAGTCAAGACAGAGAGAAATGGTCTTAGTTGATGTGTTTCTCCTTAATAACATTTTACATTTTTATAACACTTGATAGTTTTAAAAGTGTTTTCACTTATGTCACTTTATTTAATCTTTACAACAACCTTGTGAGACAGGCAGAATAGATATTGTTATCCAGCTTGTGAATGAGAAAAGAGGCTCTGAGAATTTGAATCATTTGCTGGAGGCTAGGAAGTGTGAAGTCAGAACTAGACCGTACATTTTCTGACACCAGTGGAAAAGTGCTCTTTCTAAAATGAAGGTTTCAGGCCAACTTCACATTTATAGAATCAAATGTATCATCATCCTAACTTTCAAAATAGCTCTCTTACTGGCTTCCTCGTTTTCAGTAAAGCTAATAGTCTTGCGTCAGTAAAGGAAACAGGCTTGGAAGTCCATGAACTTAGATTTAGAGATTAGGGAATTTAGAAGCAATCTCATCCAATCTCTCTCATTTTCCAGATGAGAAAACTGAGACTCAAGGGTAGTTAAATGACTTGTCTAGGGATTCACAACTAGTAAATGTCAGTGGTAGCATTTGAACCCAGGTCTTCCTTACTCTACATCCTATACATTATTCAGATCATTTCTGTTTCTTCCACATAGCCCCCAAAACTCAACAAGTCATTAAGTCAAGTTGATTCTTTTCTATACCACAATGCCTCTCATAGATAACCCTTTTCTTAAATTCCTACTGCCACAATGTTAATATAATACCCCTTCATTGTATTGCACGTTCCTTAACTACTTCAGCTACGTGGCACAGTGGATAAAGTGCCAGGCCTGGAGTCAGAAAGACTCATCTTCCTGAGTTCAAATTTGTTGTCAGGCACTTACTAGGTACCTGACTCTGGGCAAGTCACTTAGTCCTGTTTGCCTCAGTTTCCTCAACTATAAAATGAGCTGGAGAAGGAAATGGCAAACTACTGTAGTATCTCTACCAGCAAAACACAGAGTCAGACATGATTGAAAATGACTGAACAGGTGCCCCTTCCCAAGGAGAATGGTTTCCACCATTTTTGAAAATCAGGAAAAGCCAGTGTGAGCACCTCTTGCTGCCATCATGGCCACCTTTTCCATGGAGCCCCAGATGCCTTTGATGGGAGCTGGGTTCACTTCTCCAAAGCCAGGAGTGAATGCACAGTTCTTACCTGGCTTTTTAATGGGAGATTTGCCAGCTCCAGTGCTGCTCTGTCTGCTTCTCAGCTGGTTCCCTTTTATACTCAAGGAGATTCCCTGACTTCAGAAGATCACCTTGACAACTCTTCGGTAACTGTATTCAGGTTTCCTCAAGCATCTGCTTTGTATATACTCCTTCAGTTTGCACAGTATGGAAACATAGTAAAACTTGTGATGTCTAACACAGGGAATTGGATGCATATTCATTATCAGTCCAAACTTCAGGCCTGAAAAGCCTTAAGCAAAGATGGAAGGATTTTTGGAGAGTCCATCATGATTGGAGCAAAGCCTTGTATAGATAAAAGTGTTATGGAAAGCTGTGATAGAAACACCATATCTTCTCCAGCATTGGCCTTCACACTACCAATCAAATCCTTAGGGACACCTGTACAGCCTTCAAGTACTCCTAGAATTTCTACCATGAGACCTCTTGCTGTAGCTTATAAAGCTTCTACTAGTGACTATCAGGTTGTTTCTGACAAGCTCCAAGAAAAATGAAAGTCTTGTATCTAAAGCAATGGAGTATATGTTTGGTTGGTAGTATTCCAGAAAAGAATCCCCTTGAAGGTGTTACACTAAAACCTGATTGGAGCTAGGAATGCTCTGCCAATTTCCTTTCAGTTAGTTGTATAACCACTTTTGACAGGATTTGGACTCTACATCAGACTTTTTAATACCTTTTTTTCTTTAGGAGTACTGCGTATTTGTAGCTTGCACTTTAAATGATGGATGTGACATGGTTTTAAGAAACATCGTACATCTGTCAATAGAAAGTCACAGTGTTTGATGTGATAGGTGCATGCTTAGTCACAAAAAAGGCATGTACTGTAAGTTATATAACTAAGTTTGTGGTGAGACTTTTTAAATATTTGCTTTGAAGGCAATGGACTTCATAAAGAAGGAAAACTATGTACTTCTTCCAGGACATGTTTTACTTCTGTCAGAATTCCTGGATTATAATTGAACAGTCTGAATTATGGTCTCATAATATGGACACTATTTAATATTTTATCGTTGGCTGAATATTCCCTGTCATGAATTATCATTCACTATGTTTCAAACAAGAAACAGCCCTTTTTTAACCTTTTATTCATTCCAATAATAAACTTTACAAATTATGTAGGTTGGATATTTTTCTATATGTGTTGATTGTACAAAAGTAGTGTTAGGTAATAGCTCATAGACTTAGAAGAGAACTGGGCACCTTTAAGTTCAACTAGTCCATCTTTGACCCTTCATTTTATAGATGAGGAAGCTGAGGCCCGAAGAGTTTATGATTTGCCTGCAATCACCCAGGCTAAGTAAGTGCCTGAACCAGATTTTGATGAGATCTTCTGATTTTCCTCTTTGCTATGATACCTTCCATAATACTTTTTTTTTCAAGGCACAATTCTTCCTTAAAAGAAAAGTATTAGAGGAGATAGCATAGAATAATGGGAAGAACTGCAGATTGTTTCTCTCAAAGAACTTGGGTTCAAATCAACAAAACATGTGTGGGTTCAGTGTGTTTATCCGGGATCAGAATTTCCTGTATAGAAAATTTACTTAGGATCTTTTTTTAAAAACTTGTTACCTTTAATCAGAAACTTTTATGTATAAGATTTTTTGGTAGTTTAATATACTGATGGACTGTTTTAACTGAAATTATTGCTTGTATTGTATCTTTTGTGAACTTCTGTTTTTTTTGCTTCAGCTTAAAGGAAACAAAGAAAAAGATAACAAAACTCATGTGAAATCTCAACAGACTGGGATTGTATAAAATCCTCATTTTTTTCTGAAACTGATTGTTACCAAGAGAATCTTTGGAATTGAAAGAAAAGGACATGATTTATACCGGGCTGGCTTTGAATACATGTCTTTCTGAGTCTAAAGCTAATGCCCTATTACAGTACCGTGTGCAATTGTAAGAAAAATTAATCTTATTAAATAGTGTTTGTTGAGGTTCTGACTGTAGCCTCCATGTTCACATGGAGCTATTGCCTAGGTTATCTAGAACAGTTCAGATCAATACAGAGAACAGTTTAGTACTAGGGACTTCCCAGTTTTGGTTCCTTGGCCAGCTGATTCCTGATTGTCTAGAACTATACATGTGTTTGATAAGTGTGCGTAGATTGTGGGAAAGTGGAGTCATTGGGAAGAGATTGGTACAGAAAACATTAACTAATATGAATCTCTTGCTTTTCTTTTGCATTATTTAAATGCTAATTTCATCTATTGTTTGATGATATAGAACATATAAATTAGACTACCTAAATACATACCACAATAATTCTATCTCATATATTCCTAAAGAATGCAAAAAATGACTAATATTTTAAAGTTTAAAGAATAAGCAACTGAATTATATTATAGTTGAGATCTGTGGAGCCTATAAGCTATTATCTAGTATCCTTACATCTTGTTACTTAATTTTACAAAGAATCAGGAAACTGTATACTTGCTCTTACTGTTTCCCCATAAGAGTCTTCTCACTGATTTTGCCTTTTTAAAGTTTGCCTACAATTGTCAGAATGCAAAGGTAGCTCTGGATAGTCAAGAACCGACTGGTTGGGGAGCTAGAACCAAACTACTTGTTTCTGCTACTGAATTGCTCCCTGCATGATAAAAATCAAATGAAATCACAAAGTGAAGTTGATTTTTGTTTTTTACACCAAACAAGGAATGATTAGTTCTTAACCGATATGATAGTTATCCTATATTGCAAAGGCCTTTCAGAGCAAGCCTAAAAGTTAATAAACTAGAAGAAAGGATAAACATGATAAAAATATGGTATGCCAATAAACAATGCCTACCTAGCTTATTTAGACAAGTTATTTTTGCTGAAATATGACTAATAGATGGAAGAAAGAACAGTGATTACATGATAACATGATCAAATGACGTTTTTTATACAGAGGTGTAATCATTCAATCATTTGCTACAATGACCTCAAAATCCAAGTTGGCCAGAAAACACTTGATCTTGCTAACATGGAAGCCTAGGGCAGTATCAGAATATAATTTTAAACTTTGTAAGATTTTGTGAAGGGTAGTAGCAAAATATGAAAAGTATTGTCCTGTAAATTAATGGAAAGCAGTGGAGGGATGAGCAAGCATGAAGACTCAATTTGAACTCCAACTAAGCATAGTCATGCCAAGTGCAGCTAAGGGTAAAAATGGAAGGAGGAGAAGAGATGTAAAATGGAAAAAAATCTGCCAACTGCAGTATAGTCTCCACATTTGACCTACAACAGAACAGTACTAGAGGTAATACAGGAGGAAGGTGAATTGGCACTAGAAAAAAAGATGGAAGGAGGAGTAAAGTTCACACAAGGGAGCTTAGTGCTGGAGGTGACCTTTTTAGGTCTAAATATCATGGATATTCTTTCCATGTTCCTTATTTTTTTGAGCTAGGTAGGAAGTGGTATATCTTCCCTTTTTTTCTGTGAATTTATTGGTAAATTCAGTTGAATAAGTTTTAATCTTCTTTAACTGATATAGGGTAACATTTTCCAAAGTGCACAAGATGATCATTTGGATGTGGGAAATAAATATAACTTCTATTTAAATTTTTTCCACAAAATAAGATGTTCAACTTTAGCAATTATTACTAATTTACACTGTTACCCTCATATGTTAAGTGAGGCATCCTGGCGGAAGAATTTGAAGTTATACAACATAAAGGGATGGATAGTGCGTGAGTGCCATCCTTAGTCAATTGCTCACTTTAGTGTATTGCAATAATTGCAATTTATGTGTGCATAGTGAAGTGAATTTACTGATTATATCATCTAGTTTTAACAAGTCTGAAGCAAAAGGACTAGTGGCTTAAAAATAATCCTGAAAAGAATCTTCAGATTGAAGATAATAATGCAAGTACAAGCAACCAAAAATAGGCGGAAATAACACTTGTACTCTAATATGAGTTCTTTGTTAGCTACATCAAGAGGCAAAAATGTTGACCTAATCAGAACTGATGACATCGGACAAAAAACTGAAATTATCACTATTTGAAAAGTGGATTTAAGCTCATTATCATTAATTATGACTTACTCTACTTATGTATTGTATCTTGAAATGTTTGCTAATGATAGTCTAAAATTTTCATGATTTCATGAGACATTAAAAATTCAGCTCTTTTTGCCAAAATGATATAAATGTGCCACCTCTAAAAACTTTACAATCTCAATATTTGTGAATAGAATTTTCTGATTTTTAAAAAAAATGTTACAAATGAAGGATCAATAAATTTTGAATGCATTTGTTAAAAAAAAAAAAAAAAACCCAGAAAATGACTGAATAGCAGAATACTTCAATGATGTCAGACTTTGTCTACTGTGAGTCTACTCAAAATTTTTACCATCTAATTCTTAGGGATTAATCACTCTAAAGTAGTTCTTCTAGTTTTATATTCCTCTGTTCAAAAAGCTTCATTCATTATATTTTGCCTAGAAAATAATTTCAGAACCTTTAGTTTTCCATTTGTCAATGTTTAGAATCTTAATTCAGTTTATCTCACCCTAGACACCAACCAACTTTAACTACATGTAGGGAAAATCATTGATAAGAACTCAGACTCTACCCAAGGAATCACCCTGGGCTCAGATATGTAAGCTTTTACCTTCTTTTGGTTCAATTAAACCTCTACCTCACTTCACGACCATCAGTTCTAAGCCATGGTGCTCCCATAATTCTCCTCTTCTCTTTCTGCTCCACTTTATATGTTTTCCTCCCCTATTATTGTGGGAAGCTTCTTGAGGGCAGGGATTATGTTGCTTACTTGTATATAAAAGTGCCTGGTACATAGGCCCTGCCATATAATGATCACTTAGTAAACCATCTAGCTATTATATATTCTACCAACCTATTTTAATTCTGTAACTTACAAAAGAAAACAGAAAGGTAGAAGATTAGGAATTTGAAGTTACATAAAACTCAAGTCACCTGGACAAGTAAATAAAACTAGTATAACATCTAATTATTTTGATAGGAACATTAAGTTTCCTTTCTGGGTAAGGAAGAGAAAGACATTTTCTCCCTCAACATATATTTGAAAATCTATTCTGATGTTTGTGAAAGTCCAAACCAGTAAGAACCACATGCGATTCCTTCCTCTTGGTAAAAGACAAATCTAACTGTTTGACTTTAGGTACGTTACTTAACCTTACAGTACTTTCAAGCAACTCGCTAAGACTTTAGGTTACAAAGAAGGTGTTGATCTGTATCAGTAAAGGGAATTTTCTCATTGGGTATTACCTAAACTAATGAAATTACAGTTCCAGTCAATCTTCTCCACATATTCCTAGCTCCATCACAGTGTCTTAATAATTGATTGGTGTTTGGGCATGGGGGAAGGAAGAGAAAGGAATTATTCAGATATTACACTGATTCTTGAAGTAAGTAGACTTCATCTCATGGGAGTTCTTGAAGCAAAGGATGGATCATATGTTTGATAGATAGCAGAGAATATTCCAGCACAGTTTAGCAAAGATAGCCTTTAAGCTCCCTTCCATGTCTGAGTTTATGTTGTCTTCATAGACTCAAAGACTTGGACCTGGAGGAAAGTGACACCCAAATGTGTTAATCAACTTGGTTGTAGGAAGGAGGAAAGTTGGGATTTGACTTCAGGTCCTCTAATTCAAACGCACATGCTACCCACAGTACATTGATCTCTACTTCTTTCATTATGCACCTCATTTCAAATACTCTTGGTCTTGTGCCTCCCATGTTAACCTCAAGTACATTATTTCACAATTTTCATATCTTTTCTATTCCCAATAGTATTACCAACATATTCAATTCAGAAAATATAGAAGCATAGGATTCTATAGAAGCATTAATATATCTCACTGATTAAAAGAAATTTTTAGCTGTCATTTAAATTTATTTACTAAGAAACTTTGACTAGAGATCTGCTAAAGCTTAATTGATGACTTGTTGTTCTTATTCAGCATCTTTTCTCCATATACCCCTGCCAACTGTCCTCAATTAAACAGTTCCTTGTAACAACGGAAGAAAGCAAAGCTAAACAACAAAACAGGCATGTCTGACAAGTTCACAACATCTGTAGTACCCCATCTTTCTCCTGAGAGAAGGTATCAGTGTTCCATCATTTGTTCTCAGGGAGGAACGATAATTGCATTTAATCTGACTGCCTTTTATCATTGTTTTTAGTTACAGTATTGAAGTTATTTTACCTATTGTTCTGGGGCGACTACATGGTGCAGTGGACAGAGTGCCAGGCCTGGATGACCTGAGTTCAAATCCCGTCTCAGACACATCGCAGCTATATGATTCTGGGCATATCACTTAACCCTGTTTACCTCAGTTTCCTCATTTGGAAAATGATCTGAAGAAGGAAATAGCAAGTCACTTCACATTTTACCAAGAAAATCCCAAAGGGGTTATAAAGGGTCAGATATGACTGAGGAGCAACAATCTGTTTTTCTGTTTACTTCACTTTGTATTTTTAGATTAACTGTTTTTTTGTTTTTTTTTTTTATAATTGACAAGTATTTACTTTCTCACTTTCCCTCCCTAGATCAGCTGGGAAAAATAAGAAAAGTCAAACCCTTATAACACACATATATAGACAAACAAAAATAATCATATTGGTTATGTCCAAAAAAACTGCGTCTAATTTTGTACATTGAGTCTATCACCTCTTTCCTAGGAGGTAGGTCACATTGCTCATCATTGCTACTCTGGAATCAGTTCATTATTGTACTGATCAGAGTTCTCGAGCCTATCAAAATTGTTCACTGTTTGTATTTCCATATTTCTTTTGAATTACTTTTTTTTGTACACCATTTTTTATGTTCGTGTACCATTTTTTTTGTATACCAAACTGAGTATATGTTCATATACCATAGTTTTTTCAGTCAATCCTCATTTCCCCCACCCCGCCCCCAGATCATGGATTAACTACCAAGTTATCACTGTATTTGTCTCATAGGCCCTCCAAAATTATTTCTATCTTTTATTAAACTGTTCAGTTTCATGGGTTTGAAAGGAAAATCTTAGAGTTATTTTAACTTACATTTCTATTTTAAGTAATTCAGAACATTTTGATATATGATTCTTGATTTTTACATTTTTTCTAAAAAACTAATTCATCTATCTTTTGAGCCCTTATTAACTAGGGAATCTACTAGCCAAAGAAAAAACAATATGTGTGATAATTCCCTATATATCTTGATTGTTTAAAATTAGACCAGCAATTTTATCAGTATAGGAAGTTCCTGGTGAGAAACTTCTTCTACAAATGAAACTCTGTATCATCACTGAAGATATTTAAAAAATCATCTGTAGTGCCAAAGGATTAGCTTGCTTAGAGCTTTTTAAAAAAAATTATTATCAACTCTAGCCTTTAAATAATGCCCTGACTTTTTGCATCTACTTATAAAATCTACAGGAGCAGCTAGGTCGTGCAATGGACAGAGTACCAGGCCTGAAGTCAGGAAGATTCATTGTCATGAGTTCAAATCTAGCCTCATTCATTTACTAGTTGTGTGACCCTGAGCAAGTCACTTGACTCCATTTGCCTTAGTTCCTTATCTGTAAAATGAGGTGAAGAAAGAAATGGTAAACCACTCCAGTATCTGCCAATACAATCCCAAATGAGGTAAAAAAGAGTTGGACAGGAATGAAAAGACTGAAAAACTACAAAAAACTTTATGATACTTTAGCACATGGTCAATTTTGTAAAGTTGCTATATAAAGCTGAAAAAATAGCTATATCATTAGTTGCCAAAGACCTATCCTATCTAGCATTTTTTCTAATATTCGTTTCAAATTCTTCTTTCCTGCTTATCTATTAGATTTTTCTAAAATTGAGAGAGTTACATTGAATGTTGCCAGTAATTAATGACTTATTGTCAAATTCCTTTTCAATGTAACAGCCATTCAAAGACAATCACATATTGCTGGATCTTGTCTTGACAAGACTAAACATTGACATTTTTAAACAGATCTTCATAAGACACAAGCTTGAACCTTTTCAAAATTCTAGCTGTTCTTCTTTGAACTGCTGTTAAACATAACAACCTTGCCCAGATACCTGATGTTTTCCACTGGGAACATTCTTCCAAGCTGACGTTGAATGATTAATGATATCTGTTTGAGTTCAATCTGTTTTGACTGAATCATACTATACTCTCACCATACTGTCTAGAATCTTTCCCCATTTTCCAAAAAATAGTTTGAGAAATTTCATCAGATGCTTGTTTAAAATCTTGACATACCACTTGTACAGCATTCCTTTAGTCTAGAATTTTAATGACCCTACAAAAGGAGGAAGTAAGTTTAGTCTAGTAAACTTGATCTTGATGAAACCATACTGTTGTGTGTGTGTGTGTGTATGTGTGTGTGTGTATGTGAGATAGCCAACTTCTATGCTATGTGTAAACTTGGTATCTCTTTGATATGTTCTAGAATTTCCTCAGGAGTCAAAGTCAAGCTCTTTCAGTATAGTTTACAGTTTTTGCTTTCTTCCTATTTGAAAATCATGACATTTATCTTTCTCTATTCCTATGGTTCCTGTCTTGCTCTCCGTGGTATTTCAGACATCACTGACAATGATTCAGCAATCACATTTGCCAGTTCAGTTAATGAGAATATAACTCATGTAGACCAAGTGACTTAAAATCATGGGGGGCAGTTAAGTGCTCACTCACTATCTCCTTATTCACACTGGGCGTCAACTAATTCTCTATTAACCATTTTTTTTCTGTCCTTTCCACTCCATAAGCCTTTCTCCTTGGCAAAGAAATAGAAGCAAAACAAAATTTAGAATTTCTGCTTTCTATCTGATGTTAGAGCCAAGTTTGTCAGAAAGTTCTCTGTGTACTTTGTGTATTCATATTGGCTTCTTCAGATAACTTCACTATTTCTTTTAACTAATTAATTTTTTTAAATAGGAGGAGTGGTTAGAAGTGAAGATTAATCAGTCTTGTACATACTGTCTCTGTAAAATTTTAGTATTTGGGATCTTACCTATCCTTCCTCTGAACCCTGGGAAACCTGTTCTCCCAAAATCTAGGATACATGCTAGATTATTCTCAACTTTCTACTCCCCTCTCAAACATTCTAGGAAGGTTTGACCAATTCCCTGCAGGGACCCATTATTTCCATCTCAGTAACAAGATTTTCCTGAGTGGTGAGAATTAGAACAAGAATATGATTTCTCCTTCTTGATTTCTCCTTTGGAAGGATAAAATTATCATTAAGGAAAGTCCAGAAGTAATTAACTGACCTACTTTGTGTAGAGAGTGCTCCAGGGGGTGTTTAAATCATGGAAGACTTCCAATCAGCCCTCTAGGACAGGCTTGTGATCCTGTCTTTGTAAGAGGTGTTAAAACAAAATTCTGAATCACATTTGCATGTGTTGTAATGTTGATTCCCTTCTCTTCCCTTTATTTTCTCTTCCTTTCCTTTCTCTGTAGACTAAATTGTTACTAAGTTTCCTTCTAACTCAGAAATTACTTGATCCTGTGGTATTCATTACAATGAATTGGTAGGATGTAACAATAATTCTTCTGGAGCTTAGGACATTTGTGGAAGAAGTCGAATTCATTCTCTCTTCACTACTGACCTATTTTGTTTGGTCAGTCAACAAAATTTTGTTAAGCAATTTCTGTGGACCAAGGACTGTGCTAAGCGCTGAGGATACACAGAAAGGTTAAAATAGTTTCTCCCCTCAAGGACCTCACATTCTATTGAGGGAGAAATATATGAAAATAATTATAAAAATATGCAAGATGTATCCAAAGTAGATAGAAGTTGATCTCAGAAGTGGGGGCATGAGAAGCTGGGAGAACTAGGAAGTCTCTGGCAGAAGGCAGGATTTGATCTGAGTTTTAAAGGAAGCAAAAAAGCATAGATAGGGAGATAAGGAAAGAGGGCATTCCAGCTACAGAGGTATATTCCATGAGAGGAATAGGAGGTTAGAGTACCTAGATAATAGAATGTATAAAGAAGAGTAAGAATAAGGAGTTTAATGAGTTTATCAGATTATTGAGTAGGGGTGGTGACATGGTCAGACATATTTCAGCCTTTTCCACTAGTCCAGTCAGAAGGTATTGAGGATCTACAGTAGGTTGGTGGCTGTGAATAGAGCAAAGGGGAAGAATAGAAGAGACAGAAATAGTAATGGAATAGACATGTGGAGTGATTAAATGTAAAGAGTCCAAGGATGTAACTGAGGTTGTGATCTTTGGTCACGGGAAAGTTGATGGTACCTTAGAAAACAAGAGACACTTTTGAAAGGGAAGATGTTTTAGGTGGCAAGATAATCGGTTCTTTTTTGGACATGCTGAGTCAAAGAGAATCAAAGTTAATATTTACCTTAAGTATCATAGATAAACTTTATCTCTGAGTGGTAGAAAGGTATATATTGGATGGAGTAACTATATATGTGAGATGAGCACACACACAAACACACACACGTACATCTTCCAGTAGTTCTTGCATCATCTGAGTTTAAAATTAAAAAAAAAAAAACATGAATCAATTTATAATTTTTTTTCTTTCACTCTAGGTTCCTGGGGAAGATGTTCATGTAAAAATTAAAGAAATTTTATTTTGATAAAAACTCTTTTACATACACACACACACATACGCACATATGTTACAGTTATCAATATCAGACCAGATGGCAGATCAGAGGAACCAACTCAGAAAAACTCTCTCAACATTCCCCTCCAAACAAGTTAAAAATAATGCCTCCAATAGAATTTTGAAGTGTCAGAACCAGCGAAAAGTCAAGGTGAGACATTTTTTTTCCAACAAAAAAAAACTTAGGAGTTCAGAAAAAAGATCAAAGCTGGCCCAGTAGCTACAACGTCATGAGCAGGGGTAAAAGGGTTGGACAACCGGTCAGAGATTACAGGGGACTCTTCTGGCCCTGTGTGAAACCTGCACTGATTGGCAACTCCACTTCCCATATCCAGTCCTGGTTCAGAGTTCCATGACAAGAGAGCTTGTGGTCAGTCATAAAAGAGCAGGAGCCCTAGTTGCTGTCTAAGACAGAGAGGAGCAGTGGCTGCAGGAGAGGTGGAACTTGGTCATAGTTCCAGGGTCAAGAGGATTGACAATGCTTGCATTTGCTAAGTAATGATGCACTTCCTGAGTCAGATGAAAAGACCAATTACCACACCTCTCTCTGGATCAGACCACTTTGAAAGCATCAAAACTTTGTGAACACCCAGAATTTGCTTTGAAAACAACAGCAATATAAAGCCAAATGCTTAGAACAGTGCTTCCCCAACCCCAAGTGAGCAGAGCTCAACTTTAACATAAAGTATAAACTCAAGAAATAGGCTGAAAAAATGAGGAAACAACAACAACAACAAAAGAACTTGATAACTAAAAAAAGACTACTACGGTGGCAAGGAAGGCAAAGGCATAAACTTAGAAGACAATAATGTGAAAATAGCTACAAAAAAGACAAAGAAAAATGGGAATTAAACAAGCCCAACAAGAATTCCTAGAAGAGATAAAGAAAGAGATAGGAGTTACAGAGGAAAAAACTGGGAAAAGATTTGAGAATAACACAAGAAAATTATGAAAAGAAAATTAATGACTTGCTAAAAGAGGCATAAAAAAACTGAAGAAAATAAGCACTTTAAAAAAACCCCGGAGTTGACCTGATGATGAGACATAAAAATTCACTGACGAAAATAGTTCCTTAAAAAACAGAACTGACCAACTGGAAAAAAAGGTACAAAACCTCAATAAAGCAAATAATTTCTTAAAAATGGAATTGGACAAGTAGAATCTAATGAATCAATGAAACATCAAGACACGATAAAATAAATTCTAAACAATGAATAGGTGGAAGAAAAATGAAAGAAAATGTGAAATATGCCATCAGAAAAACAACTGACTGGGAAAATGAATTGAGGAGAAATAATTTAAGAATTATGGAACTACTTGAAAGCCATGAATGAAAGAACAAATTTACAACATTTTTTTTATAAAGACTTCATTTCTCAAATACATAGGGGAAGTGACTCAATTAAAACATCTGAATAGTATTTTATTTTTCCCCAGTTATATGTTGAGAACATTCTTTTGCATTCATTTTTGCAAGATCTTGAGGTCCAAAGTTTTCTCCTTCCCTATCTCCCCTCCTCTCTTCTGAAAATGGTAGGCAGTTTGATATAGTTCGTACATGTGCTACCATGTAAAACATTTCCATATTTGTCACAGTTATGGAAGAAGAAACAGACTGAAAGAAAATAAACCATGAGAAAGAATAAAGTAAGTGGAAAAAAATACTTTGTCTGCATTCTGAATCCATCCAGTCTTTTTTTTTTAAATATAATTTATTTATTTTTAATTTTTCATCCTCAAACTTTTGAATTCTAAATTTTCTCCCTTTCTCTCCCCTCCCTCCACCACAGGAAAGTATACCTCCCAATCAGTTTCCCAATATTCCTTCCTTCTATCATCCTCCTTCTTCCACCCCCTCCCCTCTATTTTCCTATAGGACAAGATAGATTTCTATACCATATTGTCTGTACAACTTATTTCGCAGTTGCATGCAAAAGCAATTTTTAACATTCATTTTGAAAACTTTGAGTTCCACTTTCTTTCCCTTCCTTTCTCTCCACCCACACTCCCTCATGAAGAAAACATGCCATTTGATATAGGTCATACATGTATAGCCATGCAAAACAGTTCCATAACAGTCATGTTGCAAAAGACTAACCACATTCCCCATCCTGTTCTGCCCTCCACTTACTCCATTCTATCATTTGACACAATGTTTGCTTCTGATTACCTCTTCCCCAATCTGCCATCCCTTCTATTATCCTCCCTTTCCTATCCCTTTTCCCCCTGCCTTCCTATGGGGTAAGATAGATTTTCATACCCAATTGAATGTGTGTTATTCCCTTTTAAGCTGAATTAGATGAGATTATGGCTCACCTATTCCCTCTCACCTCCCTCCTCTTCTCCTCCATTGTAAAACCTCTTTCTTGCTTCTTTTACATAAAATGATTTATTACATTCTACCTTTCCCTTTGTCTTTCTCCAAGTACTTTGCTCTCAACACTCAACACTAGGGCAGCTAGGTGGTTCAGTGGATAGAGCACCAGTGCAGGAGTCAGGAGGACCTGAGTTCAAATCTCACCTCAGATACTTGACACACACTAGTTATGTGACCTTAGGCAAGTCGCTTAACCCCAATGATCTCATCCTGGGTCATCTCCAGTCATCCTGATGAATATCTGGTCACTGCATTCAGATGGCTCTGGAGGAGAAGTGAGGCTGGTGACCTGCACAGCCCTCTCTCACTCAGAACAAAGTCAAGTGCAAGTCATATCATTATTCCTCTGATGGCATGCTCTTCTTTGGCAATGAAGGATGAACACGTACACACGTATATTTATATAGACACACATATATACATACTACATTCTACCTCTCCCTTTCTCTTTCTCCCAGTACTTTCCTCTCAACACTTAATTTTATGTTTTAGGTATTGTCCCTTCATATTCATCTCATCCTGTGCCCTCTGTCTATGCATGTAAATATACATAAATACACACACATATACACATACAAGATGTACATAAAAGATGTACATCCAAGGTGTACAAACAACATGTACATATACATACCTACACATATGTAACATGCACACACATACATACCCATACACAAATATATACATACACACACACACTATATATATATATATATATATATATTACTTCTAATTACCCTAATACTGAGAAAGGTCTCATGAGTTACAGTTATCATCTTTCCATGAAAGAATGCAAACAGCTCAACTTTAATGAATCTGTTATGGCTTCTCTTTCCTGTTTACCTTTTCATGCCTGTCTTGATTTTTGTATTTGAATGTAAAATTTTCTATTCAGCTCTGGTTTCCTCAACAAGAATGTTTGGAAGCCCTCCATTTCATTGAAGTTCCATTTTTTTCCCCTGAAATATTGCACTCAGTTTTGCTGGATAGGTGATTCTTGGTTTCAATCACAGCCCCTTTGACCTCTGGATCATCATATTCCAAACCCTCTTATCTCTTAGTGTAGAAGCTGCTAAATCCTGTGTTATTCTTATTTTGTTTTCATAATTCTTGAATTGTTTTCTTTTTCTGGGTGCTTGTAATTTTTCCTACTTGATCTGGGAACTGTGGACTTTGGCTACAATATTCTTAGGAGTTTTCCTTTTGGGATCCCCTTCAGAAGGTAAACAGTAGATTCCCACTACCTCCATTCTACCCTCTGGTTCTAGAAAATCAGGGAGCCCCTCCCTGATAATTTCTTGAAAGATGAAGTCCAATCTCTTCCCTTGATTGTGGTTTTCAGGTAGACCACTAATTTTAAAATTATCTCTCCTGCATCTGTTCCTCAGGTGAGCTGTTTCTCCAGTGAGATACTTTTCATTGTCTTCCATTTTTTTGCTCCCTTGGTTCTGTTTTATAATTTATTGATTTCTCATGAAGTCATTAGTTTCCACCTGCTCCTTTACAATTTTTAGGGAGTTATTTTCTTCAGTGAGCTTTTAGACATCCTTTTCCATTTGGCCAATTTTTCTTCTTAAGGCATTTTTCTCATTGGCCTTTTGGATGTCTTTTGCCGTTTTGGTTACCCTATTTTTAAAGGTGTTATTTTCTTCATCACTTTTTGGGTCTCCTCTAGCAAGCTGCTAACTTGTCCTTCATGATTTTCTTACATCACTCTCACCTCTGTTCCCAATTTTCCCTCTACTTCTCTTACTAGATTTTCAAAATCCTTTATGAACTCTTCCATGGCTTGAGATCATTTTGTATTTTTCATGGAGGCTTTGGATGTAGGAGCCTTGACCTTGCTGTCTTCCTCTGGTTGTATGCTTTGATCTCATTGTAAAAAAATAGCTTTCCACCAAGAAAGTAAATTTCTATATTCTTATTTTCCCCCTTTTTGGTCAATTTCCCAGCCAATTACTTGACTTTTGAACTCCTTATTAAGTGGAAGGTGTGCTGATCCAAGTTTCAGGGGTTTTGTGTACCTGTTTTCAGAGATATCTCTAGGGACTTATAAATTCTCAGTTCCTCCAAAGTAGTGTGATCAAAGGAGAGGTATTTACTCCTCCCCTGGCCTACACTCTAATCTGTGAGCAGCTACAAGCATTCTTTCCTTCCCTGGATCTGTGAGTCAGATTCCCTGTTGACAGCCTCTATCAGCTCTCCCATACCAACTCTATGCCTCACCCTAAGACTGCCACCCAGGACTGTGACCCAGGTCAGCTGCTCAATTCCCCCATTGTCTGTAATCTGAGAGCTCCAGAAGCAGCCGCAGTGGTGGTAGCATCTGCCACTGCCCTGGGGCTGGGGCTTGGGGGCTGATGCTGGACCACATTCCTCTCTCACTTAGATGAGAGAGCTTTCCCACTGAACTTTGAAGCTGTCCTTGGAATTTCTGGGTTGAGAAGTCTGGTAGTGATTCAGTACCCTGAGGCCTGCTCTAGTCCTGTCTGTGCTGGCATGGCTCACACTGGGCTGTACTCCACTCCAAGCCCAGTGTAATTGACCCTTCCTGTCAGCTTTCCACATTATCTTGGGCTACTACTCTGTTTCAATCTTGTCATTTTGTGGTTTCTGCTGGTCTAGAATTTGTTTAGAGTCATTCTTTACAAGTATTTTGAGGGGTCTGGGGGGAAAGCTTATGCAGGTCCCTGATTGTACTGTGCCATCTTGGCTCTGCCCCCATCAACTCATTTTCTGAATGTGACTAGCATTTTCCTTCCTGAGTCCTATGTACTTCTTTTGGATCATTGCCTTGCTGAGAGGAGCCAAGTGATTCATAGTTGATAATCACACAATGTTGCTGTGTACAACAATTTCCTGGTTCTGCTCATTTCATTTTGCATCAGTTTATACAAGTCTGTCTAGGTTTTTCTGAAACCTGCCTGTTCATCATTTCTTATTGCACTATAGTATCCCATTACATTCATGTTACACAACTTGTTCAGCCATTCCCAATGGATGGGTTGTCATTTTGGTCCACTTTAAGGAAGAAGGACAATAACCATTATAATGATAATCAACTGTGAAAGACTTTGATACTCTGATCAATAAAATGATCCAAGACAATTCCTAAAGGTACGTGATGAGAGAGAAAGAACTGATAAACTCTTAGTGTAAATTGAAGTTTAATTTTCTCACTTTTTTTTTCTTTTTTTGTGGTATGGAAATATGTTTTGCGTGGTTTTACATATATAATTGATATACTGCTTTTCTTCTCAGAGGGTGGTAAAGGGTTGTGAGGGAGGTAGAAAATTTAAAACTAAAATATCTTTTAAAAGCAATATTTAAAATAAACTAATGATAAATAATTAAATAAAATGGTGAATCTACATGAGGCAATAGTTTTCTTCCTCTACAAAATTATATTGGTTACAAAATATTTTTTATCCTTACAGTCATCCAAAGTTCTAAGTGCAATGCTTTATACATAGTAGGTACTTAATAAATATTGAAAGAGTCAAATTTAATGAATGATTTAAATAGTCTAATTGATGGCAGGAAAGGGAGAGGACCTAGAAATTCTGACTTTCACATTTGGTAGTAAGATAACATTTTATGATTTCTATAAATATTTTATTGTGAGATCGCTCAGTAGCTTCTGATATATCACCATTCCTCTTCTCATTTTAGTTTAAAAATCATCTTCACCAAAGGCTACTTACATCTGTCAAAGATTTAGATCCTTAGTGGACCAAAGACTTATGAAAAAGGAGATTGATATTCATCAGGAATTTCCAGTAGATTCATCAGTGATGTTAAACTACAAAGTCCCAAAGGTAATAAAGAATCTCTACTTTCAAAGATTGATAATACTGAAAAAGTTTTCAGGATAAATTTACCTTTGAAAGGCAAGGAATACAGATAGGGAAAGGTAATCACCTCCCTAGGACTTTGTTTTGTTCCTATTTCTTTTTCAACTCCTTTACTTGGAAAATCAATGGAGTAAAGGGTCCCTTGACCCTTAGAGCCCTTGACATATTGCTGGTATAATAGCGTGCAAACGAAGGGTTCTTTATTTTTATAGTCTTTGATAGTCTGGTGAAGCCTATGGACCCCTTCTCAGAATAATGTTCTTAAATACATAAAATAAAATATATAGGATGACAAAGGAAACCAAAGATCAGTAAATATATGTAATTTTTTTCCAATCTAAGTTCATGGATTCACTGAAAGAACCTCTGTTCTGAATAAATGCCTACTAGGTATAAATTAGATATAAGTATGCAAATGTACCTCAAGGACTTTCTGACCCTAAGACAGAATCTAGGCTGAAACAACCCAAGTGACTAGAAAATACTGATTAAAAAGACAGATTTATACCTCAGGCCATCAATATGCCTTCGTAATCCAAAATGCTCATCACTTGTAAAAAGAAAACTCATTTTGGAAAAGAAATACCCATTCTAGCCAAGGCTCAGGGAAACGTAGGAGACAAAATTGGGAGACTTTCCCCTTTCTGTAGTTCTCATCCTCCCAGATTGATGACTATATTTTAGGGCTTCCATATTTTTTTCTAAAAGAACTGTAGTAGAAAATGACTCTGTAAGCTTTAAGATAAAAGAACCATGATAGAGACCATTTCCGTATGAGGTAAGACACCCAAATAAAACCAAAAGCTGGAAAAAGAAAAAAATGGATCGTGGCAAACTTGTGTCCAGAAGAATGTTTCCAGTAGCAATTATCAGTGATCTTGAGGTTAGCAGGGAGCCAAGTCAAAATAAACTATATACCACACCCACACACTCATTAGAGACTATGTTCCTGACAGAAATTGCACACCATATGAACCCAGCAGGGAGTAGGTTCAATGTGAGTAATATAATGGCATCTGTAGAAAACATCCTTAGCCTGATAAGATTGGAGACTCATCTATTTGTATTGTGTTGGCCATATGTGTTCCCTATGACTGTGTTCTTCCATTGGGGGTATCATGGGCACATGTGTTGCCTACCCATGATAATTCTTCTCACTGATAGTGCCCTGTAGGTTTATAGGGAATGTTTTACTGCTTTAAAATATGTAATTAATGGAATGCCTTGACTTTGAATTAATTTTGTCTTATTGCTAACTAGGAAAGGTAAAAACATCAGTGAGGAACCATGAGCAAGTGTTTTGAGCTAATGCAGACTCACAAAGTACTAGAAGCTGGACTAACCTTGTCTGGGGCATCTACTGGGTGAGTTGGGTATACCCAACTGGTATAGTTAAGCATTGTCAGCTCAAAGTTTCCTCCTTGTAATTTTCTCCATGCTCCGTTCTTCATCATCTTGGAGTAAATGAATGCAGAAAAAGAATTTGTGAACCATTTATTATGTGTCAAGTACAATGCTAAGTGCATGGGATATAAAGCAAGATAGTCTCTCCCCTGAGTAGGATTGCATTTGAGTAGAAGGAGCCAAGTTATAAAAGAGTTTATATAAGACTAGGAAAGGTATCTTGG
This sequence comes from Notamacropus eugenii, assembly GCF_028372415.1. Lineage (NCBI taxonomy): Eukaryota > Metazoa > Chordata > Mammalia > Diprotodontia > Macropodidae > Notamacropus > Notamacropus eugenii. The sequence continues at coordinate 189,074,307 of NC_092874.1, read as the reverse complement.
TCAGGGAAATCATAGAGCCCTAGGGGAACCAGTTTATAATAGCCTTTTTAGAAACAACAGAACAGTTGATTTTAATACTCTTCTCAGAGGAAGAAGTGGAAAGCAGGGACATGTATTAAGATGGTAAGGAATAGCAGTTTGCAACAAGATAACTGGGGAAGAGGACAGTCAAATGGTGTATAAAGAAGGGTCTGAAGTCTAGGGCTGGTAAGATAGAACAGGGCATATGAATTTACTCTGATTTATTCTCTGATCAAGACAGCAAGGCCCCAGGTGGTTGTTTCAAAGCTGAGTAGATTAAATCACCTAGAACATGCTCTTAGCAAGTTTTGCTGTTTGAAGAAGTAGTGGAACAGCACATGAGAAGAAGATGATCAATGTGCATGGTCAGAGAGGATGAAGCCATTTATTATACATGAGTTTAATCCAGCCACACTGACCCAGTCACCAATATTCTAGACAAGAATTTGCTATTTCTTATCACAGCTTTTCTAGTGTTTAGATGGACAAGCCATGGAAACCTATCCCAACATGTGCTCACATATTGTTTTGTCATTATAGGACCCTTTAAGAGGAGGGTCTCAAATCACTTTCTTCTTCCCTGGTTTGTGGTTGGCAAGCTCCCATCTCTAGCTTGCCATTCCTGTAATCAAGTGTTCCTGTTTCCTGAGACAAAAAATCTTATTGTGATTCCCTATCTTCTTAGTCCAATGCACTATAGTCTTGTCCTTCAAAAGACACCAGTTCTGCCCTCTTATTTTATTGTGTCTTATGCAACCCTCACTCTACTGTAAATATACTTTTCTTCATCACAGCTCTCTTAATCTTTGTATATTCAATTACTCTTGGAAACCTGGACATTTCAACTATTCCCTGGTTACCCTTTAGAGTATGGATTACTCCTTCTTTCATGATCCCTAACAATAGGGCTGGGGAGGAGTTGATCTATTTTCAGCTTTCCATTGCCACTGTCAGACCCTTCCTATGCTGCTATCCCTGATACCCTCATTCATCTGTTTCACATTTGTCTAAGTCATCACATCCAGATCTTTTTGGATGTAATATATAAACCTCTAATATATACCACATAGACACACACATAGACACATACATACATACATATATGTACATACACATATATTATATATATATGTATATGTGTGTGAATTGATGGATATACAATCTTTTTAAAAGAAATTTAGCACCTGGATCATAATCTATCTCTACTGCTGTCTGCATATCTAGATTATTCAATATGCATATTGCTATCCTCTCAAATATGCCACCTTCCCCAATTTCCTTACCTCCCTGCTTCTGTGATCAGTATCCTTAATCCATGGCTGCCAAGCCCAGGGTTGACATTATTACCATTCATAATCTAGAACTCTGAAATTACATTTTCTAATCATAATCTCCTAAGCTTCCATTCATGATTCTGCCTTTCTTCCTGAGCTTTTACTTCCTTCTCACTATAAAGCTTCAATTCATCTATTTCTTTCTGTTTTCCCAATCTATTACTTCTCTTTTGGCTTTACTATCCTGCCTTCACTGTCTCACCTCTACCATTGATCAGATTCTCTGTCCTTGAATCTCTTGGCCCCAGGGTCCTCCTCCCTGTCAATTCTCTACCACATTGTACTCTTGAACTTTTGAAAACCAGTGGAGGACATCAGGTAACTGCGGCTCATACTACAATTTAATTTTATGTAATCTCACCTAGGTTTTTACTGCTTCAGGGCAATAATTTTCCACTTTACTAACTGATTCCCTTCACAGTGGCTGACCTAAATGTTCCCAATTCTCCTATGTCTCCCCTCACATCAGCTTAACAAACGACCTAATCTCTCCCTTGATATAGCTTCATCTAGGTCATGTAAAAGTTCTGTAGATTTATCCCAAGGATCTGTCCTCCATCCTCTTCTCCAATTCTACTATTGCCCTTGGTGATCTCATGAACTTTCATGGGTTCAATCATTATCTCTATGCAAAACATAGATAGAGACATATAGCACTCTGTGGAAATACGTTATCCCATCAACTTCTTGGAATCTAGAAATAGATATCCTGTAGGAATCTCAAACTCAACATATTCAAGAAAGAATGTCTTATCTTCTCCCCTCCTCCAAACCTTCCCCTCTTCCAAAATTCTCTATTACTTTCAAGGTCACCTCAAATTCTTCCAGTCACCTAAGCTTAGGACTTCAGCATTATCTTTGATTCCTAATGTGTACTCACTCCATTCATTAGTTTTATCACCAACTCTGTTTATCATCTCTTTTAGGTCCTCTTTCTTTTCACTCACACAGCCATCACCTTGGTGCAGGCCATCACCATTCATTGGGACTATTGAAATTGCCTTCTGTTTGGCACTATTGAAATTGCCTTCTGTTTGGCCTCCCTGCCACTAGTTTCTTTTTTCTCTATCCTTCACTTAGCTGCCAAAGTAATTTTCTTAAAGTAGAGTTCTGATCAGGTCATTTTCCAGGTAGCTAGGTTACAACTGGTCCATGAATCAGTAAGAAATGAATTCAAATTTAGTGTCATATGCTTACTAGTAGTGTGACCTTGGGCAAGTCATTTAACCTCTTTCCACATTACATTTCTTAACTATAAAAGTGGTTGTTATCATTGCTGCTGCTGTTGTTGATCAGTAGTGTCTAACTCTTCATGAACCCATTTGGGGTTTTCTTGGCAAAGATAATAGAGTGGCTGGCCCTTTCCTTCTCCAGCTCATTCTACACATGAAGAACTAAGGCAAATAGGTTTAATTGATTTGCCCAGGGTCACACAGCTTGTAAGTGTCTGAGGTAGGATTTGAACTTGTGAAAATGAGTCTTCCTGATTCCGAGCTCAGTGTTCTATCCACTGTGCCACCTCCATTAAATTATAAGCTCCTTGAGGGAAGGGACTGTTTTGTGCCTCATTTTTTTTTTAATCTCTAGCACTTAGCATAATGCCTAGCACATAGTAGGTTTTTAATAAAAGTCTAATAATTGATCGATTGATTGGTTGGGTGAACTTAAGGCTCTTGTGGAATATAGCCATGTGCCAAGATGTGACTATAACATGCAATATTTTTGAAAAAGGAATCAAATAACCACAAAGGTATATCCTGACCCAGCTAATTCCTACCTCCTGGGATTGTTGTGAAGATCAAATATAAAGCAGTTAGCACAGTGCCTTACAGACAGTAGAAACTTAATAAATGTTTATTTCTTTCCTTCATTAAAATCCAGTGGCTCCCTACTACCTACCGGATCAAACACAAAATATCGTCTGGCATTTATTGTTCTTCATAACTTTCCTATCTTTCAAATCTCTTACACCTTATTTTTTTTCACATTCCAGCTACACTGGAACTACTTGTAGTTCCTGGAACACCACAATCCATCTCCTGATTCTATTGTCTTTTCATTAGCTGTCCCCAATGCCTGGAATGTCTTCCCTCTTAATCAGTGAATTTTGACTTCTCTACGTTCTTTAAGATTCAATTTGCATTTCTCCCTGTGGTTGGCTATGGTAGCACAAGCCTGTTATGCGTCCTGATGGAGCTGTTGAGGCTAGTGGGTAACTTGAATATGAAAGTTCTGAGCTACAACAGAGCTAAAGCCAACTGAGTTTCTGCACTAACACCAATATGATTATTTCTTTGCCTTTGCAATGGAGGCTCACCAAACTGCTAAAGGAGGGAGAGGCTAAAGTTTGTCAGTGTTGGAACTGGATAGTGAGTGACTACTACATACTATGGGATTTAGCAAGATAGGGAGAGAGAGAGTTTCAAAAAGAAACATAAACACAGCTGCTCCCCTCCAAATTTCACCCATTCCACAGGAAACCTTTGCATCAAGCTCCAGTACCTTCTCTCCGACTTTTCCTACCACTTATATTGATTATATCGTGTGTGCGTGTGTGTGCGCACATGCACATTTTGTCTCTCCCATTGGAATGGGAACTACTTGAGAGTAAGGACCATGATTTTTTCTTTCTTTATATCCCCAACACTTAGCCCTGTATAAATGCTTAATCAGTGCTTATTAACCGATTGAGAAAATTGAGAACATCTTCATAAACTTTCTTATCTCAAATATTCTACACATCAAAACTCCTATTATCTTTAGCTACTCTTTGTTTTCCTCTGGTCTCTAAGGCCAAGGTAGGCTTCTACATGTAAAGGCCTATCTCTACACTTAAGCCCTTCACTCCATTCTCTCCTATCTCCTGCAGGGGTTATCCTAGTAACAATTTCCTTTCTTTTATCTTTGATTTTTCCCTTTATCTAATACTTGCCTACAGATTTGACCAGGTCTCACTGAACCTTAAACACACACGAACACAAACATACACACATACACACATACACACACACACGCACACACACACACACACACACACACACACACACACACACACACACCCCTTCATTTTGTACTACTATATTTTCCATCTCTAGTTGTATATTTTTCTTTCCTTTCACTGACAAGCTCTTAGTATTAGGGGTTTGTAAAGTGTGTGTAGAAACATTTAGGATAGCCCTGTCAGAAAATCTGATAAAGTCAGAGAAAAGCAAAATGATTGCTATGCTTTAGTGAGAATAGAGTTAAGAATAGATAACATGAATTTGTAAGGGACCCAATTGACTTTGCAACTTTCTTCACTAGCATCAAATGACTGACTATATGGAGATGACTCTCAGTTGCACATTTGAAGCCTCTGTTTCTCTCCTGAGTTTCACACCTGCACTACCTGATGGACATTGCCTGAATTGTCCAAAATATCTTTTACATAACCCAGGCAATGTTTCAGCACTCTAAGAACCATTTTTTTTCTTTTTTCTGTCTGGCATATTTGGTAGGTATAAGTTGATATTTTCATTAATTTTTAATTTCTTGTATTTCACTATGAATGACAGCTATTCAGAAATATACATTTATTGATCTTGTGCACTGTATGAAACACAAGTTCAAAATGGAACTTCAGTTTTTCCCTCCAAACTTTCTAGTTTCTGTGAAGGACATTACCACCCTCCCCTTCACCCTTCAGTATGTTGCCAAGTATTGCTATCTCTTCCACAACAATATCACTTGCATCCATTTTCTTTTCCCCATTCATGGTTACCACTGCTCTTGAAACTCAACACTTTTTTCACTGGACTATTCTAATACCCTCCTAATCATTTCCCTTGCTTCCATTTTTCTCCTCTCTTCAATCCATCTGCACAGATGCCAAAATTATTTTACTTAGGCAGAAATCTACCAATTCTCATCTATTGCTAAAACATCTGTAGTTTCTCACTAAGGAATCTAATATAATTTACAAATTATTCAGTTTAGTGATGAAGGCTCTTCGTAATCTGGT